>NW_025322526.1:0-16825 GCF_019176455.1 Solea senegalensis
TATCATCTGTGTTTCATCTGTGTATTACCTGTGTATCATCTACTTATCATCTGTGTATCATCTGTGTATTACCTGTGTATCATCGACTTACCATCTGTGTATCATCTGTGTATTACCTGTGTATCACCTGCGTATCATCTGTGTAGGTCCCAAAATACAGGTGTAACTTGTGGTTCTCAGAGTCTGCAAGAGCAGAATGGGAGGCAGAGCCTTCAGTTACCAGGCTCCTCCTCTCCTGTGGAACCAGCTCCCAATGACAGTTCAGGAGGCGGTGACTCTCTCTGCATTTAAAGACTTAAAACTTGTCTTTTTGATAAAGCTTATAGTTAGAGCTGGCTCAGGGAAACCTGGACTATCTCTTAGTTATGCTGCACACTCACTCTCTCACACTCAGGCTATGAATATGACTTTATTTTATTTTATGTCATTAACCTTGTTCTTTCTCTCCCTAGGTTGTGCCTTGCCTTCATTTCCTCTCTCTCACTGTGTCCTCATCTTGAAGGTTGCAGGATCCAGATCCAGTTTCAAGGCTATTATTATTATTATCATACATATCATCACCGTTATTATTATTATTATTATTATGCTATAATTAAAGTTAATATCAGTATAATTTTTATCAACAATTTCTGCTGCTGCTTATATTAATGACATCATAGTTCTATAAACCTCACTGACTCTAACTGTCCTGTATAAACTTAGAACTTGATATAACTGTTGTGGATCTGCTCCTGGTCTCTCTCTTCTGTCTTTACCTCACCTCCCTCTTGTCCTTTCTCTCCCCCCTTTTCTGTCCCCCATTCTTCCTTTCACCCCAACCGGTTGAGTCTACATGTGACCTGGTCACGTGACTGATCACATGACCACATATAAAACATCCAAAGTTGTGTTGAGATGTTTTTTTTTTTTTTTACTGTTGATATGATTTAATATCTATGAAATATTCAAGGATTTTGAACCGTCACCCTCCTGAGTGCCTCACATTTCTCAAGTTGTCTTAGATTTATTTGGATCTCTAACTGAAGAGCACCAAAAGAATCACTCCTAACACATTATTTTTTACTATTTAAATGACACAAATTTGAATCTTAAGTCAAGATGATGACTAAGTCAGTGAGTTTTTAGAAGTTTTTAGAAATGATGAATGGATTCTGAATCTCTGAGAGTTGGAGGGAGCCTCTTCCACACTAATGTCACTCTTTCTGCAAATGCAACGTCCCTTTGTTTTTGAGGTTGAAGCAGGGATGGAGCCTAAGGTGGAGGATTGGAGGAGCTGGGGTATGGTTGGAGGAGTTTTGAGGTATATAGTGGAGTTAAGTCATGGAGGACATCATAAGTCAGAGCTAGTGTAGTGTTGCAAGGGTGAGCGTGATCTGTGACTAACCTGGCTGAAAACAGGAGAGATCGTCAGGCAGATGAGAGTGCTGTAAAAGTGATGTATGATGTGAGAGAAGTTAATAGCACCAATTGTGAAATGATTGTTCATGCTTCTGTGTGGATGTGGAACAAAAAACAAAAATTGTTTTAGAAACCAATTGCAGAGGTTGAGGCCAAGGTCACACCACATCTCTTTTAAAGTCTCAGGATGACTGTACAGAGATAGTTGAGTCCGAAGCCTGCACACAGAAGTTGACAGCCCTCATCAGAGTGCTGTGTTGGCCATGTTGAAAATAATAATTAAAAATGTACAAGTGTACATTTTATCTGATAGAGGGTCATATTTTACGTGCGGTTAGGCTGTGCATTCACCACACAAGGCTCACATGTGTCAGGAATGGGTCGACCAAATAACGAGTTCCCAGATGCATTATTTTAGGGCCACACGGTTGTAGTGGTTAGCACTCACTCGGGGTTCGAGCCCCGGTCGGAACAAGGGCCTTTCTGCATGGAGTTTGCACGTTCTCCCCGTGTGTGCGTGGGTTCTCTCCGGGTTCTCCGGCTTCCTCCCACAGTCCAAAAACATGCAATGTGGGGATTAGGTAAATTGGACACTCTAAGTTGACCATAGGAGTGAGTGTGAGAGTGAATGGTTGTTTGTCTCCATCTGTGATGGACTGGCGAACTGTCCAGGGTGAACCCCGCCTATCGCCCGATGTAGCTGAGATTGGCACAGCGACCCTCTGGTGGAGGATAAAGCGGTAGATGATGACTGACAGATCCATTATTTTCTCAAGTATCTTTTTTTTCTGTAAAATATACCCAGCGTTAGTGATGAACGTTAGTGTTCTAGGGTTAATCCCTGTGGGGAAATATGCTGTGTTACATTTGCTTCTTCAGAATGACAGAAAATAAACAATAATGGCACTTTTCCACTATACAGTGCCAGCGCGGCTCGACTCTGCTCAGTTTTGTATATTTATTCCATTACTGGTAGTAGTAAGACCTGGATTGGATTCGTGTTCTGGGACCTGTCTGTGTGGAGTTTGCATGTTCTCCCTGTGTCTGCCTGGGTTTCCTCCGGCCTCTCAGGTTTCCTCCCACCATCAAAAACGTGTTAGAATGTGAGACACATTCGCTCATGTTGGTCCCTTGTGGCGACGCGCTCAGTCACAGTGGCTCTGATCAACCCTCCATCTGACATCTGCTTGTATAATGACAATAGAGACGACTTCCTTTCCTTACACGACACACAAGCGAGTGACTTGTAAAGCAGTTATTTTTGTCTCAGTTAAATATTTAACATAATATTGCTAATATTATGGAACCTCACCAGAGCAGGTACTAAAAAATGAGCAGGTACCAGGTACTGTCACTGATGGAGAAGCAAAAAAAGGTGCAGTGTCGAGTCGTGCTGGAACAGTGTCATGGAAAAAAAGCAGAAAAAATATATTATATTATAGCTTGAAGTATAAATATCTGTATGATGTGACATTTAAGTTCTATGACAATAAATGTATGAATGAAAGTATATATAGACACAACAAAAAGAGATTGTATATATATAGTGTAATCCGAGGTGTTATAGTAAGTATACAGTGTTATAACATCCTGTCAACACACATGTGAGTGATTAGAGGACTGGTTGATCAGTGGTTGATCTCAAGACTAGTTTTTAAAACATGTAACAAGGTTAAAACATTTTTACCCCTTTCTCTTTTTGAACTCTCTCTCTCTCTCTCTCTCTCTCTCTGTGTCCCGCAGTGTCACTCTTTGTCTCTCATTCACTCGCTCTACCTCTGTAACCAGATAGGCCTGTCCTATACTTCTACAGCTCTTTGATTGTTAGCTGCAGGTTTCAGATGCCTGCAGAACGGCTGCACCTTCCAACAGGCAAATGATTGTGGAAGGATGAAACTCTAGAGGCCATCAATGGCTGTGGAGTACACACACACACACACACACACACACACACACACACACAGGTTCACCCAGCTATCCTTTTCAAGACTCTCATTGACTTCCATTCATTTCGATAACCTAACTAATTATCCCTATCCTTAACCACTAAGTGCCTAATACTAACCTTAACCAAACCACAATTTGCATCTCAGTCCTTAACTTAACCAGTTCCACAGAAATGAGGACCAGGTTTTGGTCTCCATGAGGACGACTGGTCCTGATAAGGTCAGGGTTTATGACAGAAAAGGTTAGAAGTTAACAAATAAAAGTACACACACACAAACTATTCACACGCACGATCATTCTGTGCTAAACACTGACCTTATCAGGACCAGCCGTCCTCATGGAGGCAACGTTTAAGTTTAGGGTTAAAAGATAATGCTTTGTTTGAATGAATGGAAATCCATGCAGTGGTGTGTGTGTGTGTGTGTGTGTAGTGTTAGAATCTATTTGAATATTACTATAATCTCACAAAAAGAGGGAGAGAGAAGGTAAAGTGAAAATTAGAATGAGTCAGTTCAGTCCTCTTCCTTCTTATTGGACGAGGGGAGGAACAGAGAATGGGAGGAGCCTCATTTGTTTCTACAGACAACATGGAACACACACAGGTGAGCTAACAGCACAGCTAACGTACATCTGAAAGCACATTTTAGCATTTTCTGTTGTTTCTGCTGAAATGTATTTAGATTTACTGCTTCACACGCTGTGGGACATTTTCTGTATTTGTGGGAGACGTCTGAGTCAGACAGAAGACAGTGTCCTAATGTCCTCCTGTTCGCTTGTCCTCCTGTCTTCCTGTTCTCGTGTCCTCTTGTCCTCCTGTCTTCCTGTCCTCCTGTTCTCCTGTCCTCCTATCCTCTTGTTCTCCTCCTGTTCTCTTATCTTCCTGTCCTCCTGTCCTCTTGACCTCCTGTTCACCTGTTCTCCTGTCCTCCTATCCTCCTGTTCTCGTGTCCTCTTGTTCTCTTGTCCTCCTGTTCCTCCTGTCCTCCTGTTCTCCTGTTCTCCTGTCTTCCCTGTTCTCTCTCCCTCTGTTCTCTTTTCCTCTTGTCCTCCTGTCCTCCTATCCTCCTGTTGTCTTGTCCTCCTGTCCTTGTCCTCCTGTTCTCATGTCCTCTTGTTCTCTTGTCCTCCTGTTCTCTTGTTCTCTTGTCCTCCTGTTCTCCCTGTCCTCCTGTTCTCCTGTATTCCTGTTCTCTTGTCCTCCTGTTCTCTTTTCCTCTTGTCCTCCTGTCCTCCTCCTCCCTCCTTTCTCCTTGTCCTCCTGTCTTCCTGTCCTTCTCCTGTCTCTCTTGTCCTCCTGTTCTCTTGTTCTCTTGTCCTCTTGTCTTCCTATTCTCTTGTCATCTTGTCCTCCTGTTCCCTGTTCTCTTGTCATCTTGTTCTCCTGTTCTCTTGTTCTCAGTCCTCCTCTTGTCCTCCTGTTCTCTTGTTCTCAGTCCTCCTGTTCCTTGTTCTCTTGTCTTCCTACTCTCCTTTCCTTGTGTTCTGTCCTCTTTGTCCTCTGGTCCTGTCCTCTTGTCTCCTTTCCCTCCTGTCCTCTGTCCTCCTATCCCCTGTTCTCCTGTCCTTCTGTCCTCCTATCCTCCTTCTGTCCTCTTGTTCTCCTGTCCTTCTGTCCTTCTGTCCTCCTGTTCTCTTGTCTTCCAGTTCTCCTGTCCTCCTGTTCTCTTGTCTTCCTGTTCTCCTGTCCTTCTGTCCTCCTGTTCTCTTGTCCTTCTGTTCTCTTGTCCTTCTGTCCTCCTGTACTCTTGTCCTCCTGTTCCTCTGTCCTTCCTGTCCTCCTGTTCTATTGTCTTCCCTGTTCTCCCTGTGTCTCCTGTTCTCTTGTCCTCCTGTTCTCTTGTCTTCCTGTTCTCCTGTTCTCTTGTCCTTCTGTTCTCCCTGTACTCCTGTCCTTCTGTCCTCCTGTCCTTCTGTCCTTCTGTCCTCCTGTTCTCTTGTCCTCCTGTTCTCCTGCTTCACGCAGACGGACGAGACGACAGAGGCACAGAGCTCCCTCACTCGGGGGTCAGGGGTCACGGAGGACGGAGCACATGGCGTCATGTGATGACCGCAGCATTATTTATTTATAACATGTATTTACAGTGTGTTATTACTTATACATTTATTTATTAATCCTCTGATTCTTTCACTCTTTCTACCATAAAAACATGTAATGCTGCTGCTTTAACGTCAATAACAAGCAAACACCAAGCTGCTGAACGATAAATCACCACATTGAACCAAACAGACAAAATAACCTGGATATTTTATAACTTTAGAACTAAACCAGACAACAGGAAGTGAGTGAAGCAGGACCGCCCCTGAGCCAACACTTGGCTGTGATTGGATAACGCTGACATGCAGCGAGGACCACCTCTCTGTGCAGCTCTGGCCCGGCATTGGAAAGTGTTGTTTGATACTGGAAATGTTTCAGAGCCTGGGACTGACAGATCAGAGTGTGTTCCACTGACGGCTGCTTTAAAAAAAACTGCTACCAGTCATGAAAGGGTTAGCGTTATACTCTAATACTTTGAGGTCCCACAAATAAAATGGGAACCATGAAAAGGCTGCAAGGAGATCTACCAGTCAGCTGAATGGTAGGAACAAGATCCAGACTATCAAGACCTAGGACCTGACAGTAATAAGATACCGTGATGTTGTAATTGCCTGAGCACAGAGGGTTTCACCCCAAGTCCAGGAGGTTGTACACTAAGCATGAACTGACTACCATCCAAAAATACATCAGGAAGATGCCCCCCAGTGATGACCTGCTAATGCCCCAGGCAGCTGAAACCCAGCGGGGAGGAGAGTTTCACTGTCAACTAGAACATGACAAAGACTGGAGAATGTACATATGTATATATATAGATAGATATATATATCTATATATATATTGATATGTATATATATATATATATATATATATATATATTTCTATATATATATATATATATATATATATATATATATATATATATATATATATATATACATATATATATAGACATATATATATATGTGCCTTTTTTATGAGCAAAAACTAAGACTTGTGAAATCTGCAGGTGTGATCTCTTCTGGAAACTGTGTGTGCGGGCTTTTCCTGAGTGTGTGTGTGTGTGTGTTTGTTTGAACATGGTACAGAAGCCACACTCATGTTAATGAGGTCTACGTGTATGGTGCAACATGGTGGGCTGTCTAATAAAAAATCAGACCTGTGTGTGTGTGTGTGTGTGTGTGTGTGTGTACTTGTATGTGTTACCTCTTTAGGACATAAACACTGACCTTATCAGGACCAGTAGTCCTCATGGAGACCAAAACCTTGTCCTAATGAGGCAGAAGCTCATTTCTGTGTAAATGGTTGAATTGTTGTTAGGTTAGTGCAGAGTACTGAGAAGAATAGCTGCACAAACCTTTGTGTGTGCATACCTCAGTGTGGAGGTGTAACTTATTATTCCCCAATAAACACAAGGCACTTCCTGTTTCCAGACATCGTAGCAACAGGAAACTAAGCAGGACCTGCTGTCATGATACAGGTTCAGCATCATTCACACACGATTTGACTGTAAAACTGTAAAAGTAAGCGGTCTCTACCTCCTCAGGAGATATGGTTATGTGCTGTCCAGACTGGACAGTTTAGTAATTCATGGTGTCTTTACTCTTGATGTGATAAACTGAAAGTGTATGTATGTAGAGCTGTTCCGTCCACATGGAGACGACGTTTTGGGACCTGAAACGGAAATCTCAAAACGCCAACCTGTAGGAAACCAAGGACTGTTTTGGAATTGTAGACCTCACACACACAATCCTCCTGTTTGACAAACTAAAGTGAAGTTCAGACGTTGCGTCGGTTTCTTGTGTGTGCCGACAGGAGGAAGGGGAGTACATGAGTCTCCCTCCGCAGGTAACTCAACCTGTCCCTGAGGAAGGAGCTCTCCTCCTCCTCCTCCTCCTCCTCCCCTGCCCGAGCTCCACACATGAGCTCCTCCATTTGCTGCTGCAATAGTCCTGCAGCACTGCTTCTGCCATTTGTTGGCCCTTTTGTTGTGATACCTACTTAAAATATCAAAGCAGACAGAGCCTTCAATGAGACATCTGAAAACTGAGAAACACTGGTTTTACGTGTCAATGCAGCACAATCCAGCACCCCCGCCCTTGTTCGGCATGCCATTCATACACTCTCTCCCTCTCTCTCTCTCTCTCCCTCTCTCTCTCTCTCCCTCAGCTCACCCAGTCTCCGCAGTGATCCCTGGTTGAGAAAGAGAGAGAGTAAAGGAGTGAAGCAGCTTAGGGTGGAACATGAATGGGTGACATGGTTGGGATCAGAACAATAAGTGGAGTCAGAAAATCAAAGGCTCTAAATACAGAGAACCAGGTCAAAGGCTCTGCCATGTTACTAGTGTGTGTGTGTGTGTGTGTGTGTCTGTCTGTCTGTCTGTGTGTGTGTGTGTGTGTGTGTCCAGGTCAATCATTGCTCTCAAAGTCCAGTCCAGACCAGATCCTCCTGAGTACTTCCTCTTTGAGTAATTAGACTGACCAGACATCAGCCTATACTACTCTGTGTGTGTGTGTGTTCTTGTATCTGTTACCTCTTCAGGACTTCTTTAGATCATAAACACTGACCTTTTCAGGACCAGTAGTCGTCATGGAGACCAAAACATTATTATTACTACATGTTATTTAGCAGACACTTTTATCCAAAGTGACTTACAAGGGAACTGAGTACAACCGGCCAGGGGTGGAATTGAACCTGTGACCATGATGTCTCTGCACACAGGTCTGAGTCACCCCATCCCAAACATGGGAACCTTGAGTTTAAGGTTTTTATTGTGGTTAGGCTAAAGATAAGGTTCATGAGACACTTTTATATTTACTTTGTGTAACTGTGTATGTGTGTGTATGTGTGTGTGTCCAGTGGGCCACACAGTCAAAACACACCATTCCCTGACTAATTCTATACACTAATGCTGTCTCTGGCTATTTTTTAACTCTTTAAATCTTATTTTTTGAACATTATCCTGATTCAATGTTATTAATTATAATATTATTATTATTATTAGTATTAGTATTATTGTTATTATTATTGTCATTATTCATATTAATGTTAATAATGTGAATATGCCAGTTTAACAAAATGTCAATATATTATTCTTTAATATGTAATGATGCAATGATGGCAGGTGTCCAGTGATAAAGAGAGGAGACACATGTTTACACACACTACTCCCTTCACTCACTTCCTGTAGCTGCTCGCATCCGCTTCAAGACTCCATGCTACAAACGGATCCGGTCCAGTCTACATCCAGGACGTGATCAAAACCGCCTCTAGTGGGGGAGGAGCCTGCGAGAGTGTGGTCCATTTTCTTCTTCTTCTACATAGGAGGTCTTGAGAACCACTCTTTGTCCGGCCCCTCACCCAGGACCTGTTTGCCTTGGGTAACCCTACCAGGGGCATAAAGCTCCCAACAACTGAGCTCCGAGGATTAATGGTCAGTATTTATATAGATCTTTCTTTAGATATAGTCAGAGCTGCTTTACACTACAGTTTTGCCATTCACACATTCACTCACACTTTCATACAGCGCATCTATGTGCATTACTATTATTATTAATATTATCATTATTATTATTATAATATTATTATTATTATCATTATCATTATTGTTATTATTATTATTATGGACTAGACTTTGCTTGGAGGCAGATGCTGGTTTTTTTTTCTCTCCACTGATGCCTGGTGTTTGCTCATTGTTTAAACTGTTGCTTTCTCTGCTCTCTATAATATTTGAAGGTCTCTGCCTTCATTTATGTTGAGATCATATATGTTGTGATTTAGTGCTTTAGAACTTGAACTTTGATCTGAATTTGAATTGATTTGTCCTGATTTCATTTCAAGGAAGGAAAAGTCCACGCTTTCCTCACAGCTCAGTAGTCGTTTGGCTGCTGCGTGACAACATTTATTTTAAAGCTCGGGTCTTTGAACTGGTTCGTGGGAGCCTTTTCTTTCCTAAACTAGCGACAGATAAATACACAGGTAAATCACTGAGTTTTCGATGTGAAAGAACACAGATCAGACTAATGGTAAATGAGAGGCTGCGTCTCATGACTGGGCTGGCTGAGGTCTGCTCTCACCACCAAGTGCACAGTGGGACGCTGCAGCATGCATCAGTGTGGCTTGCAGGGTTTCAATTAGTGAAGCAGTGGGCGGGGCATTACATGACACTGTATCACCATCAAGCTGAACTAAGCTCAGCCTTGTTGTTGTTTCCCTTTTTGTTCTATTTATCAGTGACAAGAGACACGGTGGTATATTAAATCTAACACCTGCATCATATTTGATCATATCAAAAGTCTCTACCACTCCGCCTCGCAGGAGAGTAAGAATGGGAGGGGTTAATGTAACATCAGACTTAATATGAGCAAGCCATTCTCAGAACCAATTCGCTAAATTGAAAATGAAGTTACCCCATGTTGAGTAAGTACTTTTTGTTAGTATTGGAGATCAATACAACCTAAACCGTGCTGTGCCGAGGTGAGTAGAGGTGGTGGAAACACGCCATGATCCTGGATGACTTGTAACTGAGGTCATTAAACCCTAAACATTCCCAACACATAGAGATCTCCACAGAGAGAGAGAGAGAGGGAGAGGGAGAGCACTCCTAGTGGTCGTTCCACTACAACTACTACTACTACTACTACTACGGGCCCCCACACACAAACATCACATCATAATAAACCTAAAAGAAGTGTCTAAAAGAGATATGGACAATTAGTCAATATCAGGAGAAATAGAGATGGAGACATTTCCTCAGGTCATCTGTTGTGTGTGTGTGTGTGTGTGTCCATGCTCATCATGATGTGAGTTGTTATTTTTGTGGTAACCATGAGGAAGGAGGACGCTCAGCTGGTGTTAGACCGATCGACGGTGACAGGCCAAACAACAGGTGTGTCCTTTGAACCAAACACGCCACCAAGCCAACGCGCTCTTTACCTTTGGCCTGCTGATTCTTGTTTTCATCAGCAGAAGAAAAGACTTCTCCTCCTCCTTATTCATGTGTGTAAGACACAGACGACCTGTCTCTCTGCACCTTTATGTCTCTCAACTGTTTCTCTCGTTTGGTGACTCCGCTGTGTCTCGGCCTGGACTGTACATGACTTTGCTCTTGAATAAACATTGACATCAATGATGTTTATACACTGCACTGATACAGACACGCCAATCACAGTAAGTGTCAGCATCACAGTACGAGCACTGGTGATGACACTGTTGGTGTCTAAGTTGGAACATAGTCAAACTAAGGGGGAATCTTAATGCCTTTAAGACAATTCCATGTTTCTAACTTTGTGGCAACAGTTCAGTTAAGGACCTTCTACTCCAACGTGACCCAGTGCTCAAAGCTCAAAGACTATAAAGACATGGTTTGACGAGTCCTGTGTGGAAGAACTTCTGGAACAGAGAATGAGAGCCACACCTTCTCGTCCAACATCAGTGCCTGACCTTTTCACCGAGCTCACCTCGCCTCGACTCCTCGACTCCTCGACTCGCCTCAGCGCGGCACAGCATGGTTTCAACGTGGGTGGAGTCATCACTGCGTGGCTGCATGAAACTGCCGTGACTTTGTTTTACATTGCGATCAGAAGCGCTGTCGCTAAACACACCAGACTCCTCTGTTAAATATGGAGATTTTAGACATTTCCCTGGTAATTGTTGGAGATTAACCCACATTTTTAGCATCGTTAAGTCTTTTTAACGGATCCACAGTTCGGCATTGTTTTGGTTCCTGTGACGACACTCTCTGACCAATCAGTGGCCGGCAGTGCGGCGCCGTCACACATATAGCTTCACCTCAGCTCGCTTGGAGCCTCGCCAGAGCAGGCACTAAAAAAAGTAGCAGGTACCAGCGACTATGCTCGTGGAAACGCAAAACAACCCCACTGAGTCGAGTCGACGCGCCAACATTTTGACCATATAATGTAAGTCAATCAGTTTATAGTACACAGTGTAAGGGTTGTTGAAAGAGAGAATAGTTTGTTTGTTTGTTGACTTTATTTACATAATATTGTTCAGATGATTGAAAGGAACTCATGAAGGAATGTGTTTCTAATCTTGATGACCATTCAAAGCTGCTTTCCTCTTCAGGTCTGCCACTCATCTTTCATACTGTCAGGAATGTGGGCTTTAGAGTCTTGCTCAAGGACACATCGGCACATAGACCAGCGGAGCCGGAAATCAAATCCACAACCTTTGAGTTAAAAGACAACTCGCTCGCCCAGTGAGCCACCGTCGCCCCGGTGTGTGAATGTAGTCATTAATGTCCTCAAAGTTAGTGCTGTGATGACAGTGTGTGTGTGTGTGTGTGTGTTAATGTGACACTTTGTGAAGGTTCAAAGATGCTCCACCTGCAGCACAGTTCAAAGCTCTTCCACCTGCCGTTGATCCCACTGTAAGGAAATTGGAGGGCCGGGCCTGATGCCAAACCACAGGAAGGCGTGGTGAGCTGCAGCAGATGGATATGTGTGTGTTTAGGGCTGTAGGGACTTTGATGATACTGTACACACACACACACACACACACATACACACCAGGGTCAGGGGAGGCAGCTGAGGCTCTGTCTGTCACCTGTGATGAAAAGTAACAAACTAATAATGATAATATAAAATAAATGAGTCCACTTGTCTAAATAAATTGTTAAATTAATTGGTTTTCTGTTTGATTTCAATCATTTTGATCATTTCATCCTGTTCAAATACAGGTGAGAAACAAAGGTGTGACACACCCACAGACAGTACCACGCCACACTGACAGGGGTGCAAGTGAGCCCAACAGGTGCTTGTTGTTACTGTTCTCTCTCTCTCTCTCTCTCTCTATCTATTTATCTCCCTCTCTCTCTCTCTCTCCCTCTCTGTCTCTCTCTCTTGCTGCTATAAATATAACATACAGGGGTGGGGGGGGCACAACCATCCACTACACATCAGATTATTAATCAAATTCACATGACATGTAACAAGGAGGGAACGATACCTGAGTGTTTGACAACATTCTTCTGTTTTAAAGTGCATGAACGCTTCCATCCCATGAAGCGAAGAGCAAGAGTCGTCTTTCAACTGGAAGGTTGTGGGTTTGGTTGCCGGCTGCACAAGTCTATGTTGATGTGTCCTTGGGCAAAGACACTTACCTCCAAGTTTGAACATTTAATCTGCAGACGAGATATTCACTATCTGCGACGTCAAAACGATAATATCTGATAATATCATTGATGTGTATGGGGTTTGTCACTATGATTAGCCATCATTCAACATACAACTTATACATATACGTTGACCTTTTTAGATTTCTTGAACTAAGTTTCAGATTCACACTGAAGCTTTAGATATCTCAAACTTGAACTGTGACGTATCATAATGGCGTTGTAGATATCTATAATGACAAACCTCATACACAATAAAGTGACGCAGTTCTGACTGGTAAAAGCTGAAATACAGATATCTGATCTCAGTAACTACAGTTCACACTCGTCACAATGTCCTCACACATACGTGTAATTCCAGATAACAAACATGGTGATTCAATGTTAAAAAGGCCTGAAACATGTGCTGACAGTGTGTGGTAAACATAGATGTGCTGCATGAATGTGTGAGTGAATGAATGTGTATAGAGTCTATGCATTATCCCTTTAATATGTGTTAGTTAGCTCTAAAATATTGTTGACTTGTTTTCTGAGTGTGTGTGTGTCTGTGTGTGTTCGTGCCTGTGTGCATGTGTGTATGCTTGTGTGTGTGCGTGCAAGTGTGTGTGTGCTGCAGTGTGTGTGTGTGTGCGCAGTGTAGTCGCGGTGTGTGTGTGTGTGTGCCTGTGTGCACATGTGTGTATGCGTGTGTGTGTATTCATGTGTGTGTGTGTATTCATGTGTGTGTGTGTGCATGTGCATGTGTGTATTCATGTAAAAGGTACTAAAAGGTATGTGTGTATGTGTATTCATGTGTGTGTGTGTGTGTGTGTGTGTGTGTGTATTCATGTGTGTGTGGTCCAGTCATCGTCTAGGATTGAGTCAGAGAGTCAGAGGCTCTCTTGTTCTCCTCTAATTGATCAGCAGATGACATTGACAAATGATGAATAGGTTGGTCATGGTACCCCCCACACACACACACACACACACACACATACACACACACACACACACAACACTGCCCCTGTTGGTGTCATCACTCTTGTCCTACAAGACTCCTCACACCCCAGTGGCATGGGAGAGTGAGCGCACCAAACCACAGAAGAACAGCCCTCCTCGCTTCACTGAGACAGAGACGAGACAAAGGCACGGGACAGAGGGAGAGAGAGAGGGAGAGAGGGAGCGAGGGAGAGAGGGGGCATTCCTTACATAGCTTCCCATTTGTATGCACGGCTGCTGTCAGAGAAATGAAGGTATCCCCAGATATCCCATCCCTCTCTGTCCTTTCATGTGACATTCAAAGGCTACTCTTTCCTTTTTGGGTCTATTGAGATGCTACCACCTGTAACTGGATGCAAGGTTTTCTCTCCATTGTGGTCCTCCTCCCCTCCTCTGTCCTCCCCTCCTCTGTCCTCCCCCACCTCTCTCTCTCTCTCTCACACACACACACAAACGAGGGACAGTTGTTTTCAGTGTAACTGAATCACCAGAATAGAATCATCAATAAAAATATGAGTTCAACTGCGTCTGACGTGATCAGCAGACATGAGCCCTCGTCTATCTATGTACACACAGCTACAGTTTACTCCCCTTTCATGACCAGGAACTTATTTACCCAGAATCCCCGGTTGTCTGTGTGTGTACATAAAGTTGTTCTCAGTGTTATTGATGATGTCTAGTCACAACATTTCCATCACCTGATTGTTTTTGTTTCAAAACTCGTTTCATTTTAATAAACAACAATAACAAGACGTGTGGAGCGTGTGTGTGTGTGTGTGTGATATGATTTTTTTCCCCGTCATCCTCATAATTAGTTGATGTGTAAAGGAGGAGCGTCATTATTTGAGTCACTTTTTTGAAAAAGAGTTGCTAGAGTGGTCTGAATACTAGAGGATGATAAGTTGGCAACACAGAACATCTGCAAACTGTTTCTCACCAATCAGCGTTCGGCAGCACACAGCCCCGCCCCCAGGTACGTCTTTTGGCGAAAGTTTGGGGTCGAGGGGAAGTTTTGTTTGGTAAATGTAAAAGTTCCCGCGGTGGAACCGATGACTTGTTGCTGGCACAGTTGTCAGGAGTAACCTGGGATTAAGTGTGGACATGAAATGTTGGTGAGAGCCTGATCACACGGGACTGAGTCCCATTGTCCCACACATCTGCATCATGGTCAACATCTGTACATCTAATGATCTCTGTTGTTAGCTTCATGTTTATGAACTCACTGAAGACACAAACATGTATCTGTTCAGAGCAGGAAGCTGTGAGGCCTTCCAGCACTGCACCTTTAACCTGTCTAACCCTCAATCAACACATGCTATTACACATCATCACATTCTAAACACCCCCACCTCTCTCTCTCACTTACCCCCCCCCCGGGTCTCTCGTACTCCCTGTGGACTAAATGTTAGTAATGATGTGGCAAATCACTGTCTTAAATCTTGATGGAGAGCTCCCCCACTGAGAGCCTGATTCTCACGCACATACACACACACACACACACACACACACACCTCGACCCCCTGTCAACTGTAAAACAACAATGCTCCAAAGTGTTTATTGATGAGACAGCAGTGGTTTTCACTGAGCTGTCATTTCCCTTCAGCAGTTAAAAGAAGTGTCCTTGTGTGTTTTCACATGACGGTTGATGTTGATTGATATTTCCCCCGGAGAAGAAAAGGCACCAGGAGCAGCTTTCAAACGCTGTAACCAGCGACGACCACATTCTGCCACACAGCAACAACAAGAAAATGATATTAGTCCAACACTCTGCTGTTAGACTACACTTCATGCACTGTATGAAAGTCAGTGAATGGGTGTGAATGGATGAATAACAAAACAGCTTTGAGTGGTCATCAAGACTAGAAAGGTGCAATATAAAAACAAACCATTTACCAATCAATACAATAATAATGTGTGTGTGTGTGTGTGTGTCCAGTATCTGCTGTTGGTCTGTGAACTAAATCTAATTCATATAAACACAACAGTTTTGTGTTTTGTGTCCATTATACATCCTGTTCTTCAGATGATCATAGACTGAAGAAGGCATAGATTAGATTAGATTTCTGTGTCTAATCCTCATTCATGTTTAAAGACTGCATGTTCATATCAAAGTCAGTCTCTTCCTATACAACCAGATAAGCAAACATGGTGTATGTATGCTGTCATTCAGCTGTCACAACCCCCCCCCCCACTGAGGTTTCTCATGGGAAAACTAACACCTCCATTTTTTCCTCCCTCTTTCCCTTCTTCTCCCCCTCTTCCTTCTTCTCCAATAAAGAAGAGAGAGCTGAGGGGCCGTAACAGTGGCAGGGCAGCTCTGTTTGATCCCCATGCCGTGCTATCTTCAGTTTTCTCCATTCAGCCTGTACAGACGGGGATCAGTGAAGTGGACCGCCTGTCTGCCCATGGGGACAAAAGTCCCCCTGCTAATTGCTGCCACATCAAATGAAGAAGGACATCCCAAATAGGAGCCTTCAGATTGATGGAGAGGGGGAGAAGGGAAAAAAGGGACATGCTGCTGCTGCTGCTGCTCACTGGTTTCACTCTGATGAACGTCCGTCGGCTCATTTCTTCCAAATATAATACAAACATGTGTGTCCATGTCCTGTGTGTTATTGAAAAGACACACAAACATGTTTTTTAGACGTTGGAAGTTTACAATATAATTGAATATAATAAAAAAATGAAATATAATATTTATTTTCATGCATAGAATCTGTTCTGTCATTTATCATTCTGATATGAAATAACATGTGACAGATAATGACTTTGAGTGGTTCATCATCACATGTCACTTTACTGAACAACATAAACCAGAACATAGAAGCTGACATAAAACAAATGAATCAATACTCAAAGCAGTTGGTATTTAATTAGTAGTTGATTCATAATGTAGTCATTGTGTAATAATCTCATAACTTCAAAACAGTATCAGAGTAAATAATTAAAGATTATGCTGATATTCAATATTTTATTTGATGGGAGATTTAGTTTCTCACATGGAGGCTTTATCACATTCACTCATTAAAAAGTACACACACACACACACACACACACACGCACGCACACACGCCACATTAACACATGAGAGAGAGCTTGTTTTCATTAAGTCATGAAAACAAGCTCAATAATTCATAGGAGAAGAATAAATCTGACTCACACAAAAACTTTCACTCAATTCCTGAAATAAGGAATAATAGGAAAGTCTCTTCACTCCAGCTGGCTGGATAGATAACAGTAACAGTGTCATCATCATCATCATCAGATCAACAGATAGATAACAGTAACATTGTCATCATCATCATCATCATCAGATCAACAGATAGATAACAGTAACA
>NW_025322527.1:0-76695 GCF_019176455.1 Solea senegalensis
TGGCTCCTCCAGTGATGCCACTACAGTTGCTAGGCAGAGTAGTACTGGAACCTGTGGCCAGTTTGGACATGTATGCGTGACTATCAAAGCCTCCATTCAGACCCACAGCTGATGGTTCAGAGCTGGATCGGAGCTCCATGCTACCGTGGTGGAGTGGATGCTGCGAGGACTGGCCAGATGACGAGTCCACAGAAGAGGAGAAGGAGTCTGGCACCTGCAAGGAGCATTTGTGGTTGTTGTTTTTACTTTTCCACTGGGACAGAAGCTGCTTTGAGCGGCTGGAGTCCATAGAGGCATGGTGGAGGGTGGCAGCGTGACGCCTGGCCGCTTCCTCGTAAGCTGCGATGGCCTGTGGGGTGTGAACACGAGGAAGTGTGTGGCTAAAGGTCATGATGGCGTCTTTGCTTTGAGGGCCATGGGGGGCGATCACTTCGACATCAGCACTGGGACGGTTCAGGCAGTCTTCTGGCCTCTGCTGCTGAAGACTTCGGTGAAGGAGACCCTCAGAGTGGGAGGTGGGTAATCCAGGCTCCCCACCCATGCTGGCTTTCATTTGCAGGTGGTGGAGGACAGCCTCTTGGCTTATATGAGGCAGGGAGCAGGGTGGTCGCTGTAGCGTTGGAGGGGGGCTGTTGGTGGACTCTTCACTTGGTTGGAAGTTTCCAACTGCATACAAGCCCTGGCAAAACAGAAAACGGACAAATATCAAATATTAGCATCATTAGCAACATCGATACCAACAATGCTGTTTCTTCTGTAATGTAACAGCATTATTTAATGGGATAGGACAATTGTTTGCATCTGAAAATGAGATTGATGCTGAGAAAAGTTGACCACCACCGAGACAGTAGCAGGCAACCTTACCAACTCTGTTTGATCAGCAAAGTCATCAAAAGCACAGACGATAAACATTAACATTAAAGACATACATTTTCTGCACTATGACAGTTGACACTTCACACACAAGATGAATTTAGAACCCTCATGTGGAGGATAAAGCAGTAGATAATGAATGGACGAATGAATGATTCCTCCACAGAACAAACATCAGTTAAAAACATCAATGTCTTATCACATTATCTATGTTGATTTCTTATCCCATAACAAACTGTTTGTCAAGGAAATGGCTGATGAACCTACCAGGTAGAGAGCTATAGCTCCTCCCAGCAGGAAGCCCAGGTAGACGTCGATGGCGTGGTTCTTGTACTGGATGATTCTGGTCAGACCACAGATGATGGCACACATGATGAAGGAGAAAACCAGCAGGGGCTTGAGCAGCTTGGATGAGTCTGTCAGAGTGCTGTTAAAGTACATCTGTGGAAACATCAAGACACATTCACTTCATTTGAAACGGATGAATACACTGGTCGCAATACTGACATCATACCACAGGCACCATTACCTTCTTATAGGGGTAGTTCAGGGGTTTTGAAGTGTGTATTCATTTAAATGCAGGTTAAAAGTCAGATTTAGTAAGACAATAAGACAATAATTCAGTTTTTTTTTTAAATGTCATGTATGTCATGCATTTGGACTATCTGGGTATCTCATAGGACTACTGGAATTAGGCTAAGTATCACTTCTGTAGGTCTTTCTTATTTGGTTGCTATTTCATTAATTGCTATTGTATCGAGCTGGGTGGCTTGACTTTTGACTTGTCTGTTTAGTTAAGGTGAAAGTTTGTTGTTGATATTAAATGCACTTATTGTAAGTCGCTTTGGATAAAAGCGTCTGCTAAATGACATGTAACATGTAAACATGTAAGTCTGAGTAAAATCAAGCTCGTCTTAGTCAGACTAACACACCTGGATAATGTGATTCATAGTCCGATTACTCCTGCATGTTCACACTGGAGTCGATCATGGCATTTTCCTCTTTGACCCGGTAATACGTCTGTACTGTTCTGTACTGTTGTCGGAAATCATCACAGCGGCGACGTCTTTTTTTGGACAATACAACAACCGCAAGAACCATGTTCCATCTAATTTGTATAACGGTTAACATGTACAACAGGTCGGAAACATACAGAACCACAGCAGCATCCATCTCACGTCCATATCACTGTTTGATTCAAAAGATCAACAGTACGCACTAGCTCATGGTTTTCAATTTTCTCCTCCGCAGATTGACCATCTAAGTCGAGACACAGAGAAACTGATTAGAGCCTCTTAACACAGGCTCACGTGATTAAATCTGTGCCGTCTTAAGTCTGTTTTATCTCAATAACAACGTTTCCAACTGGCAACTAGAGTCTGTGTTGTTTTGCAGAGCCCTCACTCTCCCATGGAGAAAAAAACCCAGTGATTTTACATCAGGGCACACAGTTGTTGATCCACTGCTGCCTCCATCAGTAAATTCAAAAGGGTTATTTTGTCGTTTGGATTTATGAAAGTGATACAAACTCTCCTGTGTATCTGGAAGCTGAAAATGCTGATGTTGTTTATGGACTTTGCTAAAGGAGAGTGAGCTGTTCACAAACCTCTCTCCTGGTTTCTGGTGAAACAGGCCGTCTAAGAGTGAATTTTGTGAAGTGACTAAAGCTCTGCTGGCAGCCATGTTTTCAGTGAGGTCACACAGGGGTCATGTACAGAGCAGTCAGCACTGACCAAACTGACCATGTGTCCAAACACCTGAACTCTCAACTTAACAGAGAGGAGTAGGAAATCACTCCCTCATCCATCTGTCACCTCCCTGTTTGCTGAAGTTAGCTCGAGCAGAAGCAACGAGCAGTTAACGTGGGGCTAAGTGTTAGCGTGGGATCAAACCATTACTCACCGAAACATACACAGCAGCAAAGGAGGCGAGCGTGGCGTGCTGTGATGGGAAGGATTTTCTGCAAGACATGAAACAGAAATAGACTGAGCCAGTGTTCACATGTGCATGTGAGTCAACAAGAGGCGGAGACACGCGAGCATAATAACGACATATCACCTAACACACACGCTTATTATGGGTTGGATGACAGGGCCAAATTATACACCTTTTTTTTTTGTTCACTGCAGTAATGAAGTGTTTCCTCTGCAGTGACAGTTAGCTGATAGCATTAGCCCAGTCACAGTGAAGGACCTGGGAACACACACACACACACACACACACACTGCAGTGTAGCAGCAGGAGCTTGAACAGCAGGAAAGTGAACATGTGGCCCTTTTTCTTTTTTTTTTGTTGTCACTGAGCTCCATCCCAGTGACCTATTTATCATATTTATCACAACTGCTTGTACTCAGTCCTCCAAACTCCCTTCATCCTGACTCTGCATTTGTGTGTTAGGCTGTGATCGCTGTGTGTAAACAACAACATTTACAACATCTGTGGAAACGGGAGGATAGAAACCAGGGAGGCACTGCCACCAATACCAATACCAGTATCTCTATGTACTTGTATTGGTTAAACTACTCCAATACTGCTGCACCTGATACCACTTTACCCGTCTTCAAGTAAGGTGAGCAGTTGTGTGGCTATAAGTGTTGCAATGACGACAAACAATGAGCAGAGTGTAACCTGTGTTCTGTTACACTGTCAAGAGGAGGACACGAGTCATTTGAAAAAAACATATAAAGTGGCACGAGCGACCTTCATCTGGACGATAAAGCAGTTAATGAATGAATGAATGGATGGATGGTATTATTGAGTACTATTGAGTATCAGCAAGTATTCAAGTTTAAGTAATTGTACTCAGTATTCTGTCTTCTTTTTAAATCATTTAAGCACATTAACATCTTTATTCTGAAGCTGATATGAGACTTGAGTCCGCAAACATTGGTCTTCTGTAGTACAAAGTTATATCGTGTGTGTGTGTGTGTGTTAAATAGTTTGTACCATAAAATTGTCACTTTATTAACCCTGATATTAAAACAACAGATAAAAGAAGGAATGATTACGGCGTAAAAACTTTTTCTCAGTGAACATACTGTTAAAAAAAGTCCCATAAATATGTCATTTAATTATAAAATATAATCTTATCTTCAAACTCTACACTAGCTGTGTACACGCTACACTGTGAGTGAACTGTTTATCTCTCCATCCACACATACTGTACGTCATGTGTACAGAGAGGAGAGATAATCCTGCTGTAATCATAGAGAACCTCGTCTTATTCAGCCTGTTTTGACGAACTGTGGAGCCCCAGGCAGTGAACCATTCTTTTAGTTTGAAGAACTGTGAAGACGACGCTAATTATACTGATACGAGATTAGAGCAGGATTATTTAACACACATTCAGAGGAACCAGGAGCAAATACAAGGAGTCTACCTGTCTTTTTAATTTGCTGATCTGCAGCTCGTACCACGATAAACCACTTATAACAGCAAACAGTCCACGATTTTTTAGGTATTTAAGACGGATTTAATGTTAAAATAAATCCTCTATCCTCTCCTCAGTTAAATGTTGTGATAGATGTATGACTTGATTATGAATTCATCTCTAGTGTCAGTTTCAGGATGTTTGGATTATCTTTACTTAAATGATTTCTTCATGTATATGAATATTGCTATTCTATATTAACAAGTCTTCACATATATGTTAAATATATGTAAAGCTGGGAAATAATTAAATAACAATACATTTCACATTACAATTATCTTAAATAATATTATAACAAAGGTTTAATAAAACACATGATTGTTAAACTAGTGTTCAGGTCAATGAAGAACTATTTAAACAGCTTTCCCTCTGCAGCAAAATCTTAATTATCTGACATTTGAAAATTTGAATCTGTCAATTATAATATCGACAGATTCAAAATGTTTTAATTGTGATACCTTTTTTTTTACCATATCACACAGCCCTAACTCATATGCTGAAATGCACTGATGAATTTTTGTAATTAAGCTGCCGTTTTAAAATAAAGCTGAGTTTGCAAAAGTAAAAATGAGCCTGAGAGAGGTTCCCTCATGTTTGTTAATATTTAAGATGTGGACTTCATCATACTTATTTATTACCTTACTTACTCACTCACTCACTTACTTCATCGTCATTAGCTACTACCTCTACAAGTCAAATTTCAACTTTAGAATGACCTCCAACTCAAACCATGATGTGTCACAATGTCATACCTTTGCTAAAAGCAGAGAGGGAGTGTAATCTTCCAAGATGGCGCTGCCCGAGCAGCTGCTGCTTACAACGGCTCTCCCTTCTTTCTTACCTTTCTCGTTTTTTCTGGCGTTTCACGCTTTTTCCTTAAAATGGTCGAATCCTGCTGCCACCACACTCACAATGAGACCACTTTTATTACTTTTGCATTTTGTTTAATGCTCTTCTCTGCACTTTTGGGAACTCCTTTGGCAGACACGCTCAGCGGATCCATTGTTTACACCAGGGATCAGCTGTTGGTGTTGCGCAACACTACTCTCTCTCTCTCAACGTGGAATGGACGATTCAGGCGGTTTTAAAGAGGAAGAGACGGGGCTGCAGAGCGGGTCGGAGGAAACGGGAGAGGAAACGTAGGTTCCGTCCTTTTATCCGCCCCCCCTCCCTCCACTCGGCCGCTCTGATCACAACCTGATACGTCTGCGACCTGAATACACACCCGTGGTGAGGAGGCAGCCCGCACAGAAAAGAACTGTAATGATGTGGAATGAAGAAGCCAAGGAGAGGTTGAGAGACTGCTTCGAGACAACAATCTGGGAGACTTTCTCTGATGGAGATAACATCGACGGCTTCAATGACCGTTTCACAGATTACATAAAATTCTGTGAGGAGAACGTCGCACTAACCCACAGGGTGCGGTGCGGTGCTTTGCCAACACCAAGCCATGGGTGACCCCTCAACTTCAAGTCCTGCTGAACAAGAAGAAGAGGGTGTTTGCTTCAGGGAGCAGAGAGGAGCTGAAAAAAGTCCAGTGGGAGCTCAAGCAGGCGATCAGGAAGGCTAAGGATGTCTACAAGAGGAAACTGGAGGAGCAGATGGGGCAGAGCAGGACGAGGGATGTGTGGAGAGGCCTTGAAGTACATCACAGGTCATGGACAGAGTGGAGCCAGAGTCACAGCAGGGGGGGACCAGCGATGGGCCACTGAACTGAATCAATATTTCAACCGATTCGATCAGGGCCCCCCTCCCCTCTCCACCTCTGCCCCCCACTCCTCACACGCCTGCTCTCCAGCGGCTACAGCCACCATCCACCAAAAATCCTCACTCCAACAGTATCTTTCAAAAAGTAAAAAAAAAGTCAATGTACAAAACTGATGAAATCATGATTTTACTGTAAAAAACATTGTGATATAATATTGTTGTCATATTGCACACCCCTAAAACCACATGAGATTTAAAGTTGGTGCTTGGTGGTGAAAAGGTCCCCATAGGTGAGATGCTGTGTTCCAACATCACCTCTGAGTTCACTCACTTCAAATAAACCATGGACACAAACGTATCCTGTCAACAATACCAGCGACAACATTCTACATGTTTTCTTTCCTCACACAAACACAAACATGTCCATTGAAAACTGATCTCTACCATGTGTATGACCATATATTAGACAGAGTTCCGACTACAAATTAAATTCACCATAAATATCAGCAAGACTAGTTCCACACTAACAGCCAACTCACAGGCATGAGAGGATTTTAGATAAAGGATAAATGGACATGTATAGATAAAGGCTCACCTGTAGTTTAAGTCTGTTTTAATTTATCTGTCATTGCCACCTGACGACCACACGGTCTCCGCAACAATCTCAGATGGTCTCTCTGACATCTCTGCATGGATGAAAGTCCATCACCTCCAGCTAAACCTCTCCAAAACTGAGCTGGTCTTCTCCACCAAACCAACGTTACATCCTAACATCTGCATGAATAGCCACTCCTTATCTCTGGCTCCTTACAAGACAAACTTGGGTGTCATGATTGATGACCTGTTGACCTTTACAGATCATGTTGCCTCTGTCCCCCGGTCATGTCACTTTGCACTATTCAATAAGAGAAAAATCAGAGCAGACCTAACTCGACAGACTACCCAGCTCCTAGTGCAACGCCCTGCTAACAGGCCTCCCGACCTTTGCTGTGAAATCACTACAGATGGTCCAGAATGCGGCGGTGCTCCTGGTCTTCAATCAGCCTAAAAGGGCACATGTCACCCCTCTGTTCATTGAGCTCCATTGGCTGCCCTTAGCCGCCTGCATCACATTCAAATCTCTGATGCTAGCCTGCAAAGTGCTTGATGGGTCTGCTCCCACCGACTTAAATGCTCTCCTAAAGGCTCATGTTATTCCTCGACTACTCCATTCATCCAAGGATTGTCGTCTGGCAGTGCCAACACCCCGCACAAGACTATCCAGACTCTTTTCACGTGTCGTTCCACGCTGGTGGAATGAGCTCCCGAGCGCGACCTGAACAGTGGCGTCCCTGTCTGTCTTCAAGAAGCTCTCGAAAACCCAACTCTGCCAAGAGCATCATCTGTCCTAGCAATTTCCTTTTACCCCCACCCCTTCTCCACTTGGATCCACCTCAACACTCTCGCTCTCTGTCAGTTCACTCTTCCTGTCTTGTGGAGTTCTTTCCAAGGCTTCTTCTACGTAGCTTTTTCCTCTTTTGTCTGTTGCTTTGGATAAAAGCGTCTGCTAATTGCTTAAATGTTAACAGGTGAGGCCCAAGAAAGAATTTTAGTATTATATTAACACTGTTTGTGTTTTAATCATCACAAAACAAAACAAGATTTTAGTTTAGACATCTCAGCTGTCAGTATCTTGAGACTCAAATTGCTTTGCTTCTTACCTGCCCTGGTTGATGGCTGCGGGATCCGCCCCTGAGCAAATGTCCTCCAAGACGTACGGATTCTGATCACAGGTGACGTTCAGTGTGGTGTAGTTGGGTTTGCACACAGTGAGGAAGTAAGGTGTTGGGTTTCCTGTCATCAGTTGGAGGATGTCAGTGATGAGCGCCGTGGCACAGAGACCAAACGCATGAACACCTGAGGGAAGAAGGATTATTAACATCTGGACAGAACAGAGCGTACAGAAGGTCTTTGAACACCAGCAGCAACAGAGTCACTTTAATTGTGATAGAGTGACGTACATAATCAGTGCTGACTGTGCTGTGCACGCTTGGGTCATTTCTTCTTGCTCTTAAGCCTTTACTGACTGGAAATTGAAATCTGGAAACGGCTGAATTTCCTGCTTCATAGTTAGATAAATAAAATCTGCGTTTTTAGCTCGTGCGGAAAGAGGAGCTGTCGGTCTACTGCTGTCCACTTCAGTACGTATATTCAGTGAGGTAAATCTGAATCAGAATGGTATGTTTGACCTTACTGATGGAAGCAGCAGACGCTCAACTCCTGTGTGCTGTCAAATTGGTTATTTTCTGAATGGGCTTCGGTACAGAGAGAGGGCGTTTTACAAAGCAACACAAACGTTGGTTCCCAGTCATAAAAAGCTTGTGATAAAGAGACAAACACTTAAGACTTTTTGTTAAGTGGCTAATATTGCTTTGTCCTTATGTCTCTAACTGGTTCACAGTGCAGCAGCTAGCATGTGTCAGTACCTCATACAGACACACTTTAAAATGAGTCAAAAGTTGTCAAATCTAATCTTCATACAGTTGTGTTGCGTCGACAGAAAGAAAAAAGAGTTTACCAACAAATCGGACAGCTCTGCGTATGAAGGAGTTAAAGTTACAGCCTGCAGCGTTGATGTTGGCCTCTGCTCCTGCTCCACACTTACTCCGAGACAGACAGCAGAACAGGATGGCTTCACCAATCATGATCTGTTAACACAGCGCGCGCGCACACACACACACACACACACACACACACACACAGTGTTTTGATGTTGGACGTCAGTTAAGACACAGGTTCACAGTCTTAGTGCAGACAACAAGACAAACGAGTCAGCCAATCCCTGACAGGATTAGTGTTGTCAGCAGGTGGAGGCGGGGTTAAGTTGCTACCTGTAAAGTAACCTGGCTATTAATATTCTGTTTAAATGGCTCTCGCTAATGATTCCTTACAATGTCGGGCTTTTGAGAATATCTTTCTAACTCATTCCCAACCTAAAATAAAACTCAATCACACTGTGATCTCTGTCCAAAAGCATGCAACATGGGGATTACTCTAAAATTGACTGTAGGTGTGAGTGAGAGTGAATGGTTGTTTGTGTCTGTGTCCCTGTGATGGACTGGTGAACTGTTCAGCCCTCATGTGGAGGATAATGCCGTAGAAGATGGATGGATGGATATTATACTTATTTTGTGGCCACGAATCAGAGTTGTTTTTTCTTTTTTTCCTCCCCATGTCGTGTCTGGGACTCCTAGAAAACCACTGCAAGTTCATTTTTACATTCATGAGGCAAACTCCAAACTTGGCTGTTCTTTAATGCAGTGGAGTTTAGTTTAAGGCCTGGGCCTGTCTTGAAAAGACACACCAGAGATAACAGGAGTTACCATACGAGTCAATGCACTTTATGGTTCACTCGCATACAGACATTGAGCTATGTGGAAACTTTGTGTTCCAGCAAAACCAAATCAAGAAGGCTCTAGCAAAGCAGATGTAGTCTAGTTATAGAGCACATGTATCAAACTGGTGGCCACTGTGCGAGGTGATGGAATAGAGACAGAATATAAGACTAAATGTATTTTTATAATAGTAATAAGACATTCTGTTGTAATCATTGCTTTATTAAATGTATTACACTCAACATCATGACATTACATATATTGAAGCTCTTTTAATCACAATTATCCTTGTCATTATGTGCTAAATTTTCAATTTAATTCTCTGTTTTTGTGAATCATTTTATATCAAAATAAGCACGTTTACTTGGCAATGCTGTCTAATATCATAATGAATGTCTTATATAGACCACCGGCTACTACATAGTTGTTTTTTCCACTTTTTCTCCTCTATGTCGGCCCCCGCTTGACCAGACTAGATGCTCATTGGCCCCCAGGTCATTTGAGTTTGACTCCCCTGTTATAGAGTGTTTACTCAAAGCTTTTCATCCGTACTGCAGTACGCGGTAGTGATGGGAACGGCATTCTTTTGACTGTACTGAATGTGTTCATTAAAATGATTCGTTAACCAAATCGTTCAGTGCTTAGCAGGAGCCCAGTGCCTGCCAAGTCTGTCATTCAGTTCATGCAGTACGCAGTGACACAGCGTACGTGAACCACGTCCTCAGCGACAGTTTGTTCATGAAATCACTCTCTGCGCGTCGTTCGCCGAACATTCACGAGTGAGTCACAGAATTCCATTCCCGGCCGTCACGCTCGCTGCTGAGCTCAACTCAACTGAGAAAGGAACAAATCACTTTGCGGTCTATCGATGACGGATGAAACGGAGCGACACTGGAAATCATGGGTGCAGATGAAGAAGAGTCTATACAGGCATTCATTCTTCTCGTGAAGTTGTCAAAAGTCACAGCGGACAAACTGAAATATTGAAAATGCTGCTCGTCATAATCTCATCGGCAACACTAACGAGTGATGTTGCCCATCTTCTGTTTCAGATAAAGCACAATAAAATCACCTCTTCATTGGTGCTCAGCACCGCCCTCTAGAGAAAGTATTACGTAACATCTATAGTTTTATGACGGACAAATGCATGTATGTCATTCTTACGTCTTACCGTGATGGCAGGTCCAGCAAAGGCCAGACTGAGCAGCATCAGCAGAGGGATGACCTCATGGTTGGGGTCGATGTAGGGCAGACTCAGGCTGCGGTCATGGCAGGTGAAGCCAGACTTCACTGGCTTGAACACGTCCGTCCACTCCAGGAAGTAAAGACTGACCACAGACGACACCAGGTTCGGCAACTATCTATGGACACAACAGCAGCAGAGGAAGCTGTTAGGGGCGAGAGTCGTAAACAGCTGAGGCAGAAGGAGCGTTAACAGATTGCCAATGAATAAATGAATAGATAAACAGACGGTTAATGCTTGGAATGTGCCCATAGCCCTATGGTTCAATGAACATGCTCATTTGATTTGGCAGTGAGGACGGAGGCATGGAAAATAGTTTTCATGACCTTAAGGAGATGAGGATGGAGCTGAGCGTGATGGATGATGACATGTCGTGCTCGATCTCCTCTCATGTATGAATTGTCAGTTGACAGTCAGCTAACTGTAAAGACTGTGACAGCACATGTTAGTTTAAGTCAGACTACGACGCCCAGGCGGCTAGAGTGAGTCAAACTTCTGCTGCTTGTTTACGTTCAGTCAGAACGCGATGCTGCACGCGCACCACAGCTCCTTCCTTAGCTAACACCTGGAAATAATAGCAGAAGCCACTAAGTAGAGCTAACTTTAGTTAAGCTATGAAAAAGGCTCTGTAATAGCATGATTAACTAGCAAACATAGGCGTAAGATATGGTCAAATTAAAGCTGCAGTGCATAACTTGAGGTTATTGTTCTGCCTCTGTATGGTTCGGTTTTGTCAAGCAAAACTATCAGAACTGGCCGAGGGAGACTCTGTGTCTAACTACTGACTTATTCCAGCAGCAGAGCAGCAACAGGTGAGCGCAAGTCACGTTTCATGTGTTTTCAGTCACACTCTAACCTGTCTGTCTCTCGCTCAGTGTTGTCTTCACAAAACAAATCACACACTGTGAGAATCGTGGGAGTGTCACCGGGTGACACAAGCTCTGAGAAACTAGACTTAATCAGTAGCGTGTGGTTTGACAATGATTTGACTTTGACGGACATTAAACATTTAAAAGTTAAGCACTACGATGGGGGGGGGCTGAGCCTTTAGTTTTGTGGCTAAATCAGTTGTTTTTTCTTGTTTCCTCTGTAAAGTGAGAGTGAACATCCATGTGTCAACAGTGACTGACGCACGTGTGTCACTACCTCACACACAATTATCACTTTCAAATGAAAAATAAAACACAGGTCAGTTCCGTCGTAGCCATGAAGAAGTTATAGATATTATAACTTAAAAAGTTACCAAACTGTGGCCGTGACACATTTGCAAAGAAATAGTTTTAAAGTCATAGTTAAAATAAATACTGATGAAACTGCAGGTGACAAATCAGTGCTGGAGTGTGTGGCGAGGCGAGCTGGGACCATAGTGCGGTGGACGGGTTACCTGTCCACAGTGTTTCCCACCTTTCACCCTATGTCAGGTGGGACTGGCTCTAGTGCCCGCTGTGACCCTCATGTGGAGGATGAAGTGTTGGACAGTGAATAAATGAATGAACTTGTAGTTGGAAAGGTAGATCCATGGTTACAGACCTGTGATTCAAACCTACTGTAAAGTTTTGTTCACACCATTCTACAAAATAATCCACAAAACGCTTCCATGATCAACTTTCCGAGAGCAGTCTGATTAAAACTTTCATTATTATCAGAAGAACTTTAATCCCCTGTAGGGAAACTTACAACTCAATGGAATCAATAGATGAAGACAATGCATTAGAAACATCATCTACAGAAGTAAAAATCTACAGAGTGCTGCTGAGACTCTTCTGTAAACATTATATAAAGGAGCAGAACTCTCTTTAGTTCTGTCTGATCACAGCTGAACCCAGAGGAAGCTTCTCTGATCCGCTTCTTTCTTCTGTCTTTGTAATTAACTCAGATTCTGCCATGAAAGAGGAAACTCACAGAAATGCCCTGATAGAACACACGTGTAATGATCACCTCAGATTATAGAATATACTGACAGCAAACATACCTCTGTGTGTGTGTGTGTGTGTGAATACACATATTTTATAAGCTCACATAAAAAAGTGACAGACTGCTGATCACACAGCTGAACTGTGGGGAAATGTGAGTGTCAAGAGATTTCTCTCAGCGAGACGAAACAAGGTTGAGATAAAACCTCCGACTCCATCTCGCTCTGCGTTCTGTTGTGTCAGAATTTCAATTTCTCAAACCCTGCAGCTCTGCAGAGGACTGAGGTGCCGCTGATTGTGCTTAGATGTGTCAGTGGGAGTTGAATGTGTCCTGAAGCATCATGGGATTTATCATGAAGCTTAAAACCCTGAGTCAGTGGTGCACTGTGGCAGACGTGCTAATGCTAAGTAGAGCAGTGTGGTGGTGGTGGTGGTGGAGATGCTACTGGACCCCAACAATAGAGGGATCACACACACACACACACACACACACACACACACACACACACACACACACACACACACACACACACACACATGGGCTGCACTCGTCACACGGTCATTTCCTCTGCTTCTTTTTCTCCAGCTCTAACATGATGATCATGGAAAATAACACTCACTGCCTTCATAGTACAGCTGCTGCCTGGCACCTACCTGGTGTGTGCGTGTGTGTGCGTGCGTGTGTGTGTGCGTGTGCGTGTGCACGCTGTAAAGAGTCCAGGTCAGCGGTCCTGATCAGACAGTAGAGGGAGTAGAGACCGCGCCCACATGGAACCATCACAATGACTCATTTATAAACCTTGATACCAAACTCCAAAGCTAATGAATTTATATATTTGATTTAGTTTGGAGGTTTTTATTGTGATGTGTGAGTGGATGAGGGAAAGTTTATCACAAAGTTGTGATGTCTGGAATAATGTCTGCTCTTTTCATATCAGATCTGCTTTTTAGGGGATTTTAGAAAAGCTTGTATTATGAATGGAATCAAAGAACAAAAACAGCAACAGTAAAATGACGTAGGGACGTATTTATGCAGGTTAAAAGCAGGTTAAACAGATTTAAAGAATTCTGGGCAGATGCTACAGAGCTGCAGCGCCAACATTTACAACAAGTCTTTCATACAAAATGCAGTAACTTTATGAATCTGTAATTATGAAACAAAATAATGCTCATATTGACCTTATTAAATGTATCATATTATTTCCACTGTGGACAGTAAAGATGATTATTGTTATTATTCAGTTTGCAGGAGCTGTGACATTTAAAGTGCACAGTAAACACCTTCTTCTTCTCTGCATGAGAAATAATAATGATATTTATGGACCAAACGATTATTCGATTAATCCAGAGAATAATCGACAGATTATCGAATATGAAAATAATCGTGAGTTGCAGCTCTAAAAATCTCTAAGAATCAAAAATGTTCTTTACTGAGGGCACCAAGTGAGAGATATAATCAGTAAAATGAACATTCTTTGTTAAAACAACAGCGATTACAGAAATGACAGGAAGACACAGAGCACTTTGAATAATCAATGTCTAAAAATGGAAAGCAGGTTCCAGTGGGTTTTTGCCGGCGTTTAGTTCTGATGAGCGACAGTCACGGAGCTTCGCTGTGGAGTCAAGCTGCCCAAATACTTGTGACTCTCGTGTTTCAGTGGAATATCAAACGTTTGATGAAATCAAATCTGGAAACTGTTGAAGATGATTTACATGAAACAATGAGAAGAAAGCGACATCTGATGTCTGTGAACTGTTCCAGGCTAACAACAACAACAACAACACACAACAACAACACACAACACAACATGTGCTGCAAATATGTTCTTCATGAACATATCAGTGAAATCCTCACAGACACATTTCATCTCTTGGCTAAATGTTTTCTAACTTTCTATCCATGTCTGTTAATATCCCCACTTTATGCACATGTTTGGATAAAGTTGAATTTATTGACTGACTGACTGATTACATTACATGACATTATTACATAACAATGAGAATTATTGAAGAAATCCTTCCGTCTTCTCCCGCTTTGACGTCCACATAAGGGACATGGGAGTGCTGACATACTGTAGGACGACAGGCGGGGACAACCACCCACTCTCACACTCGCACCTGCAGTTCATTTAGAGTGTCCAATTGACCTAATCCATCCATGGTGCATGTTTTTGGACTGTGGGAGGATTAAACCCACACACACATGAGGAGAACATGCAAACTCCGTGCAGACAGGACCTTGTTGGACCGGGTCGTGAACCCAGGTGTGACCCTGTTAGAGAAACCCAGCCAGTCAAACTAGAGAACGTGTTATTATCACATCATATAGCCTTTAACATGTATTATCTAATATCATCAATATGACTGTAGCTGAATAAACTTCTACACTATATTATGTTCATTTCATTACATTAAGACTAAATAAGCAAATATAAATATAATACTTACATGTGGAATATCATGCATCCATAGTAGATGCACTGCAGATTAGGATTATAAAATCTGGTGAGAATAATGTGCATATTGGCAGAGTAAGATTAGATGGTAAGACCGATGGATTCATGAATGGCTGAAGAAACCACAGCATTTCATTCATGAACCAGTCAAAGGTCCATCACGTTCTCATGTCTTCACTAAATGTTCAGTTAAACAACTCTTACATTGTGTTACTTTAGAGAACTCGTTAGAAAGAAGCCTGTAAACATCAGCGTCACGTCTAAACTGCACTAGCAGACACTAGTGAATGTGCTGCAGGCTCCAGAAAATAAAGACAGAAATCACAGCACAACATGTCTCAGTATTCCACGTACGTCCTTTCTCTCTCTCTCTCTCTCTCTGTGAATAACTGGCTCCTCTGGGAGAGTTGAGCTCAGCAGTGATGCTCCGTTGGCCTACATCTGCTCACACTCGCTGCCAGCATCATTCTTCTCTGGAAACTTCTACACGACTCCATTTATGCTTAAAACGCAGAAACTCTCATCATCGAGTTAAACCCTCCCCTCATTTTCTAACCAATGACCATTTGTAGTGTGTGTCATGTGACTAGTCACACAACCAGATCACTGATATGAGGACATGAGCAGATTCATGTTAGATCAGGTTTTTCCCTCATGCTTCCATTTGTTCCACAGCCCGAAGCCTCACGACGCTGCACCAGAGTCACACACACACACACACACACACACACACTACATTAGCTCAGTTGACTGACATTCAATTGAAATCCATCGTCCTCTTTACGAACGTTGAAGTCTTCCATATTGTTAGTGATGGTTGAGCACATTCAAAGTTCCTCTCATGTATAATAAAAACCTCTCTGACGCTAACATGAGCCTCGTGTCAATAATGCATGGCTGATATTCTTTTTATATTTTCATCAACTTTTACTCCACGACTTTTCCTCCTTTTAGTGGAACATAGTGTTTGTGTTTCCTGCTTTAAACAGACTGCAGACAGACAGACAGACAGACAGACAGTGAGAGAAAGAGAGTATAGATTTTGATCCTCTTTGAGAGCATCTATTGTTTTTTACTCTACTTTGTAGTTGAGTGTCTGAGTCGTCCGTGTTGAGTTTAAAGCCCTAACAGCCTTCAGTCGAACCTGGACCCCGACAAACGGGGATTTATGTCTTTGTGATTTCAGATTTCGTGTCTTTGAAGTGCAGTGAAATCATTCCATAAACAAAACAAAATGAAGGAATTCCCCTCCCTGTTGTCCACATCCCAGCTGAGGGAGGAGTCCATGGGAATGAGGCAGGCGTTCCCGAGAGCTTCCATCACACAGTATTGGAGGCAAATCTATAATGCATGATGCCACTTTGATTGGAGCGCCACGGGCCAGTGGTGAATTGGAGCATGCATAACGTGCACAGCAGGGGAACCAGTGACAGTCACTACAAGCTGCATGCACGCTGTATTTCAATGTTTCAGCGTTTCAGCATCACTCACTCTGCAAACTCCACTCAGCTCAACACTGGTTTGAAAATAAAACCAGTGAAAATGTCATCAAACCTCAGTGAGTTTCTCTGGCACCAGCAGAGACTCTGCTCTCTGGCCGTTCGTCATCATCTCGCCTCATACCTCACATTTCATCTGCTCAGTTTCATTGTTAGTGTGAGGAATCATTTATGCTGCTGCTGCTGCTGCTGCTGCTGCATTTCAGCTCATGATGCACTCAACTGTGAATAAGATGCAGATTATTCAATCATAGTGTGTGTTTCATCTGTCTGTGGGAGGAGCCTATGGTACGTGTTGGTCGTGTTCTCTGCTTCTGTGGACGAGCTGATCACTTTAATCCTGGTCAAAGAAAATCATGAATATCAAAAACCTTAACTGTCCTTAACTATCAGCTATATATACGTATATGTATATATATATATATATATACATATATATACTATTCTATTCTATGATCTGATTCTATTGTAACTGAATGATGTTTGCTGGTTATTTCTGGGAGCAGAATATGTGTTGTGAAATGGTTGTTTGTGTCTAAATGTGTGAAGTGGTGAACACAGCGACACTAATGTGCTTTTTATCAGTTAATCATTTAAATGACGTAGTGAAAATATTCTTCTTCTGTTTTACTGCGACTCAATGATTTGTGGAAAATGTCTAATTGAGATTTTTAAAATCTAATTTGCAACAAAATGCAACAAACATGATGGAGCTCAAGCCACACAGCAGTGAGTGCAAGTTAGTGCCATCTAGGGGTGAAAATGCATATTGCAACTAACTTACATGGATGAGGAAGGTAACACAAATATTATATTATATACATGTGTGTGTGTGTGTGTGTGTGAGACGTCCTTCAGTCTCTTCTGTGTTGAAATGAACAGAATATTTATCAGCAGATATAGATCTACATGTTTTTCATTGTGCAAAATAAAAATACACTTTAAAGTCAGAGCGGTTTCAGCTAATTCAGCCGATATCCTATAAAAGCCAATCTCTGATAATATTGTGTGTAATGAATAAAAAGCCTTAAATGAAGGTTTAAAATAAAAGAATAAATGTCATGAATGAACATCCTGTTACAGCTCACCAAGATATAGTGTGTGTGTGTGTGTGTGTGTAAATAGACACATTCTACATTAAAAGCCAGTGATGTGTATGTGAAGGTAGAGCAGCGATATAGTGATGATGATGATGGTGATGATGATGGTGATGATGATGATATAAAGACTCACCTCTACGAAGTAGAAGCAGGGCAGCAGACTGACGCTGTCTTTGCTCAGGATCCCCTTCTCTTTCGCAGACATGGTCTCAGACTCAGGCCTCACGAAAACCCGAACCAATCTGAGCTGCGGTGCAGAGGGAAGAAGAATAGCCGAGCTGAGCCGAGCTGAGCCGAGCCGAGCTTCGTGCTGCCTCCTCCGGGCTTCGAGCCGGGATCAGGAGCAGCGCTCCATGCTGCCGAGTGAGGCGGGAGGATCCAGTCCACGCGATCCAGACCTGCACGGACCTGCACGGACCTGCTAATGACGGGGATGAGGAGCCCGGACTCTGCTGTGAGTGTGTCAGGTGAAAAGACCGGAGGAGGAGGAGGAGGAGAGCGGGCGCAGGCGCACTGAGCGGTTGTTGACAGCGTAGGGTTTTAACAGCTCACTAACAATTAATGATATAGAGGAAAAATGACAAATACACCAATAAGTAAATAAATAAATAACAACAATAATAATAATAATAATACTAGTGTGATTCATCGCAGCAAAATGATTTAGATTATATTTAATTATATGTGTATCTATATATACATGTATATGTATATATAGATACAGTACATGTAATACACACATATATATGTATACATATATAAACAGACGGCAGTGTAAGGTTTTATTTACAGTAAGTATGACTTGAATATGAATATGTGTGGTCAGCTGTAACACTGTGGTCCAAATGTTCTGTTCAGAGCAGAACTTTCACAACCAATGGACTTCAGTCAAAGAAGTTATTAAATCCACAGAGAAAAGATTTACCTCCAAATATTCACATGTTAACATGACACACACACACACACACACACACATTAACACACATTAACACACACAGGGACAGAGAACTCACCACAGTCCAGTCCCTAACACACACACACACACACACACACACACACACACACACACACACACACAGGGACAGAGAACTCACCACACTCCAGTCCCTAACACACACACACACACACACACACACACACACACACACACACACACAGGGACAGAGAACTCACCACAGTCCCCTAACACACACACTAACACACACACACACACACACACACACACACACTACAAACAATAATCTGTGAACAAACCCACAATATACCCAAAGTAAATTGGTTTACAGTTTGTAACTGATTCTAACTAAACAACACAAAACAGCAGTGCAACTTAGATCTACAATAAAGCACATTTAAAACTATTTACAGCACTGAAATAAATGTTTGAGCAACAAAACAAAAATAAAAAAAGAAACAAACATTTTACTTTTGATTCAAATACAACAAAAAATATCAAATTTACAGGTAATTGTCTTTAAAGAGGAAGAATGTTCATTATAGTACATTCAAAAATGTATAAAACACCGTAGTTCAAATATTCTATGTATTATTATGTTAGATTTTTTTTGTTATAAATTCTACTTTTGTGGACTTAGTTGCTAACAGCGTAGTATTGAAATGATGGTTTATGAGGGACTAAATAAATAAAAAGTGAGCGTTTTACCTCCAGACAACAAAACACACAAACAAGAGCTCATTAAAACGTGTGAAGGAGGAAGAATTCAGCAGTTTGTTTATTTTTTTAAATACAAACGTCAAACCTACCAGACTGTGGACTCACACAGAGTTGTGTCATCTAATCACACTGACATGATGTTATAACAAATTAAAGTTATAAAAGTCAATCAAAGTATGACATAAAATACGTTGTTCCGGAGGTCACGTGAGGTCATGTGAGGTCATGACCTGCGATGATTCCACACACATTTGTGAACATGTGACGTTATTGGCTGTGTCTGCATGTGTTCATAACACCAGATTCATTCATTCACATTCATCTTCAATCATAATTCATATCATTCGTACGTGTGTTTTTATTTGTTCATGTGTTCATACAACGGAACCCATGAAAATGCTTGAATTTTGTGTCTCAAAGTTTTGAAAAGACCTTGAATTTTGGATAAAAATATGCTTGAAATTACTTTCATTAGAAAAAACAAAGCTTATTGCCAGAGTAAAGTAAGAGTCTGGAACTCACTTGTGTGTGTGTGACAGTGACTATTATAATACACAATGTTAGTTATTTAATCACTTTTATTGTGATTGAAAGAGTGAAATAGTATATATTAATTTACCACAGCTGCAAGATACTGAAAATCATTAATAAAATAACCTTAAAAGAGTTTGAACAGGGCTTGAATGTGACTTTGTTGAGCTGTCAGTGTTTCAGTGTGTGTTGCTGTGGTGAGAGAATGTGTCATCGCTGTAATCACACAGTTACACACAAGTGTAAACGTCAGCTTTGACCCAGCGGCCAACACTTACACCTCTGTTTCTCCTCAGTGCTCTGAGTGTCGGCCTGTAAGTGGACACCACACACGCACACGCACACTCACACACACACACACATGCCATTAACGACGCATCAATACCACACGCACACACTCACGCACACACTCACGCGACACACACACACACACACGCACACACGCACACACTCACGCACAAACACACACACACACACACGTACACACACGCACTCACTCAGACTCTTGTTACTGCAGGTAATATAGAGAGGAGTGATGCTGCGTTCAGGATCCACTCACTGGACTGAATACAAACCTAATGTAAGTGTTTATGTCAAATACAGTTTATAGTAATAATGTTTCATAATGTTAATGTTAAACCATTTAGATCAATGAAATGAATGTTTAATCAACAAAACAACATTTAAAGAGTAACATGATTAAAATACAACAAGAAGAAAACAATTAAATGTACAGGTGATTTTTGATAAAGAAACACATGACAAGAATAATTCAAAGATCGTTAAACTGAAATAAGAGTAACTATGATTCTGCAGCACAGAGTCACAAACTGAGAAAATCATTTGTGCTCATACAGTAAAGACATTCTACTCATTGCTCTTAAACAGTGTGACGTTGATTAATTGACATGAAAACTTCAGTTTCCTCAAACCAAAGTTGACAGAGAAACTCTGCAATTATACGTCACTGCACACGAGACACAGACGTCACGACCTCACTTTAAAAACACCTGAATTATCCCTTTAAATAGAATCTGTTCCATTATAAAAACAAGAAGTAACAGAAAGTCACACCAACATCAGGTAAATGTATTCATGTTTATTATTAATCTGCTCCGATGGAACTTGAAGGCATCACACGCCTCTGTTCAACAGAGTGGCCTGAAGGGCGCATGCGTGTTACCGACGGAACCCCCGGTGTACGCAGCGGTGAGCATCCGGTAGTGGACAAGTGCTGAGAGCTGAGCCGCAGCTGCAGCGTCAGCGTCGGCAGCTTCACTCTCCAGAGAAGCGGCGCTGACACCTGGAGCTGTCCGAGGTCGGAGGCTCTTTCCCCGGGAAGTCGTTCAGCCTTCACTCCGAGTTTGACTCACAGTCACTGACTCAGCAGGTCAGTCTTATTCCATATTCAAATCGACAGATTTACTGCACATGGACATGAATGCAACTCTTCTTCTTCTTCCTCTTCTTCATCCTCTTCTTCATCATCATGTACAGTAAAGTGACACACACACACACATACACACAAACTTAACCAGTTCTCCAGAAATGAGGTTCTGCCTCTTTAGGACCAGGTTTTGGTCTTAGTGAAGAGACTACTGGTCCTGACAAGGTCAGTGTTTCTGCTAGAGAAGGTCCTTAAGTGGCAACAAATACAAGAACACACACACACACACACTCATCTCTGGTTACTCAGCAGTAACACAGAGTCAGTGTGTGTGTGTGTGTGTGTGTGTGAGTGAGACATATGCTCACACGATGCTACCCCATTAGCTTCATCAATACTATCATATTAAAGCAATGATCTAAACTCTAAACCCATGGTTCTCAACATGGGGTCCACGTGGCCTTCAGGGGGCACGAGAGCTTTGTCTGTTCTGAGGTTATCAAAATTATTATTGGTGCAAATTAAATTTAGAAAATCCCCAAAAAAAGTCGTAAACAACACTGATGTGAGTCACAGTCAGGATTACACCAGCGTTAGAGACAGATTACAGAAGAAGAAGAAGAAGAAATAACTCACCACACAGCTAAATGTTATTCATCATGAACCAAATCATTATTATTATTGTCATTATCATTATCATTATTATTATCATTATTGGTATCATTATTATTATCATTATTAGTATCATTATTATTATTAGTATTATCATTATTATTATTATTATCATTATTATCATTATTAGTATCATTATTATCATTATTATTATCATTATTATTATCATTATTAGTATCATTATTATCATTAGTATTATCATTATTATCATTATTATTAGTAGTATTAACATCATTATTATTAGTATTATCATTATTATTATTATTATTATTATCATTATTAGTATTATCATTATTATTAGTATTATCATTATTATTATTAGTATTATCATTATTATTATTATTATTATTATCATTATTATTATTAGTATTATCACTATTATTATCATCATTATTATTATTAGTATTATCATCATTATTATTATTAGTATTATCATTATTATTATTATTATTATTATTATCATTATTAGTAGTATTATCATCATTATTATTATTATTATTATCATTATTATTATTATTATGGGCCACACGGCAGTGTAGTGGTTAGCACTTTCGCTTTGCAGCGAGAAGACCCCGGTTCGAGCCCCGGTTGGAACAAGGGCCTTTCTGCATGGAGTTTGCATGTTCTCCCCGTGTGTGCGTGGGTTCTCTCCGGGTTCTCCGGCTTCCTCCCACAGTCCAAAAACATGCAATGTGGGGATTAGGTGAATTGGACACTCTAAATTGACCATAGGAGTGAGTGTGAGAGTGAATGGTTGTTTGTCTCTAGTTGTGTGTGGCCCTGCGATGGATTGGCGAACTGTCCAGGGTGTACCCCGCCTATCGCCCGATGTAGCTGAGATTGGCACAGCACCCCCCGCGACCCTCTGGTGGAGGATAAAGCGGTTAGATGATGACTGATTATTATTATCATTATTAGTATTATCATTATTATTATCATTATTATTATTAGTATTATCATCATTATTATCATTATTATTATTATCATTATTATTATTATTATTATTATCATTATTATTATTATTAGTATTATCATTATTATTATTATTATTATCATTATTATTATTATTATTATTATTATTATTATCATTATTATTATTAGTATTATCATTATTATTACAGACAGACAGACATTCACACCTGCGCTCAGTTTAGAGTGAGTGTGGACTCAGGGTGATGAACCCGGGTCTTTCTGCTGCAAGGCAACATGCTAGCCACTACCCCGCCGTGTGCACCCTCATGTCATTATATGTTTAAGTGCACTTGCTGTGTTCTTATTATTATTGGATGGTTTTGTTTCCCAGAGTGAAAACTGTGGATGAGCTGATACTTTGTGTCTGATTGTGATATGATGGAGGTCAGTGATTGGTTGGAATGATGGCCATCATTTGTAACTCTGTGTGTGTGTGTGTGTGATTATTGATGCACATGCTCAACAATAAGACACAAATGTACCGTGGTACTCCTCGCCCCTCGTTTGTGAACCAGTGCTTTTCTTTCCAGAGAAGATGAGTTGGAATAACGACATCGTCCGAATGTTAAGATTAACATTGTTGTGCTTGTGTTTCCTCTGCAGAGTCAATGATGCCTTCAAAGCAGCTCAGCAGCAAAGAGAGAAGGAAAGTGTGCACGTCTGTGGCAGGAGAGGTACGTGAGCGTTACTGTTCACATGCTGCCACTGATGACATGCTGTTTACACACAATGGTAGACTGACGCCATCTAGTGGTAAAACCATTGAACCACAAATCTCTGACATACAGAAAACCAGCATTTGAGTCAGAAGACTTTTAAGATTGTGCAGCCTTTTTTCCTCCAGGACTTATTTCCATCTCTTTGCTTTTATTCTTCAGTCAGTTTCACACAGAGTCACAGACATGGTGCACAAAGCAGCGCCCTCTGGTGGCTGTTCTAGTCCCACAAAGCAGGGTTCAACCATTTTCTCGAATGTTCGTTACATTCGGCGGCGCGCTCTGATCAACCCTCCATCTGACCTCCACATTTCGTTGTATAATGACAATAAAGATGCTTTCCTTTCCTTTCATAGATCATAAATTAGTCTAATAAAGTCCGTCTGCGGCTCAGTGTCAGTGTTAGTGTTACCCTCACCCTGATTTATTACTTTATCGTGATTAATTCATTGTGTCACACAGAGAACTAACACAACACCTTACAGCTGTGCTGAATTATGATTTCTCTTTTTGAAATCACGTGTTATTATGCAACAAACAGCAGAATGATAAGAAATGAAAGGGAAGCACAGTGTAGTTGTGAAACTATAACTTTTTATTATTTCAAATATAAGAACATTTGTGTCTGAGGTATGCAGTTAATCCACTCATTAGGTTTTTACATTGTCTTCTGCAGATGACTGTGTGTGTGTGTGTGTGTGTGTGTGTGTGTGTACATATCTATATCTGTGGTTGATATAGTTTTGAGCAGCAAATGTCAGATTCATAAGTTCACATTCATCTGTAGATTTTTATTAAAGTTCATCAGTTCACATCAGCTTGTGATTGAACACTGTATCTGAGGCCACAGTCACATTAAGATTCTTCACTCTCTCTTCTTGTGTTGGATTTACTAAAGTTGCTGCATCATTCCAGGCAGAGTAGCTCAAATCAGTTGGATGGCATCCTATATTAAACCAGCTTCACTGCAGCAGCAGGAGGAGGAGGAGGAGGAGTTTGTACAGCAGCCGTGTATCAAAGTGCAGGATCACGATCAGCAGTGCTGTCTCTAAACACACCAGACTCCTCTGTTCATAATGAGATTGAAGACATTTCCCTGGTAGTTGTTGTTTGTTGTTGATTAACTCACATTTTTAACTGATCTACAGTTGAGCATTGTTCACTTTGATTGGTGTGTCGTCTCTTCCTGTGACGACACTCTGACCAATCAGTGGCCGAGGGTCTGGTGACATCACGCGTAGCATCTACTCGTGACTGTAACCTGTGCTTAGGTTGACGTGCAACAAGCAGATTGTTGGTTTTTTTCTTCATCATGTCAGTGTTCAAAAACACTTGGATGGTGCTTTTGAGCTGTGGTCTCTCATGAGGGTTATATTCAGGCTGAAACCATGTGTCACCTGCATATTCTGCCCACTTCTAACCTTAGTACCCACTCGGTATCCTGGTGCTAAGTGGGTAACTAGTTGGTACTAAGGTTAGAAGTGGGCAGACACAGGTGAGGCCACCAGGGAAACCATGGACGGTATATTGTGATCTATTCTTCAATATATGCAGTAGAAATACACGTCAAACATCTCAGTCTATGGTGAAACACAGTAACACAAATACAGACGGATATTTGAAATAAGGATTTCAAACATTGAATTTCTGTAGATCACGTACAACAGCTTTCAGTGTAAAAGATACTAAATAATAATAATAATTTAGTTAATAGTTCTCTAGCAGCAGCAGCAGCAGCAGCAGCAGCAGCAGCAGAGAGGCAGAGACACGAGGGAGAGAGAGTGAGAGTGTGAGTGGGTAAATAGTCAAATGAGCCTCAGAAGCATGAGGGCTTGATTATTGAAACACTAACAACTCTGGAGAGAGTCTTGATCTACTTTGTAATAAGGGAAATACAGAGAGAGAGAGTCATTAACTGTGGAGCAGTGATGAGCCTCCACACAAAGATTCAGAGAAACTTTAATACAACTGAATAGAACATAGGTTATATTTTTGGCACCTTGGGAAATAGATATTTTATCACATTTTAATGGTATGGTTCATTTTTTATATGAGAGGAAATGAGACGGCTCATGGCTTCTGCTGAGAACCAGCTTGAGCCCTGGACCCTCGCTCCCTCTGGAAACATGGCTGCCAGCAGGGACACAAGGAAAACAGATTTGAGTCATTTAACAGACGGCTCAGGCTGTTGCTCACAGCGAGGCGGCTCCTGGATCTCATCCCGGTCCGGGTCGTTCTGTTTGCATGTTGTCCTCCACACACAGTGAATGCTCTATAGGTTTACCCTGCGAGTGACTGGCGAGGTGCAGGTTTACATATTAATAATAATAATAATAATAATAATAATAATAATAATAATTCAGATTATTATTATTATTAAGTTACATAATGTCTGGTTCCCCACACAGTGAAATGTCTGTTGCATTTGTTGATGATATTTGCCAATGATTCCAGTGAAGCAAGACAACCACAAGCTGATGGTAATGAGACAAGGTTGCAAGTCTCAGGTGACGTGTAGCTACGACATAAATGACTGGTGTGCTGTGTAGTGTTGGCACCAACGTGTGAGACACAGTGTAGGTGAACATGGAGACGCAACAGCAGCAGATATGAGTCCTGTAACCTCGTCATTGAGATCTGAAGGATGCACCTGTGTGTGTGCAGAGTGAACCTGTCTATGAAGCAGAGGCCGCTGCTCTAAGACGGCAAGGGAAGCTTCCTGCTTCCTGTCACACGTCATTTCCGTTAAATGTTCACTCGTTTGTTCAGAATTCAATTCAATTCAATTCAATTTTATTTGTATAGCGCCAAATCATAACATACATTATCTCAAGGCACTGTACATAGACAACATCAAAGAGAGCAGAGACCCCCAACAGTTCACACAATGAGCAAGCACTAGGCATCAGTGGAGAGAAAAAACTCCCTCTTAACAGGAAGAAATCTCTGACAGAACCAGGCTCAGAGATGTGCGGTCATCTGCCTCGACCGGTTGGGGTGAAAGGAAAAATGGGGGGTAGTGGAGAGGTGGGGGACAGAAAATGGGGGGAGAGAAAGGACAAGAGGGAGAGACAGAAGAGAGAGAGGGAGACCAGCAGCAGATACACAACAACTGTATCAGGTTACAAGTTTATACAGTTACTGATATCGACTTTTTAATTTACAAAATAATAATAATGGTGACGATGAGTGTAGCCTCGGAAACTGTCAGAATCAGAAAGAATCAGCTGTTTATCACAGATGGACTGACACGATTTCCCTGCAGCAGAACAGCGCATTAAACCAGTGGAAGCTCAGCTTCAGACGATCTCTAAGACACTCATCGGATAACTGTGCCAAAAACGTCACTTCCAGGGAAGCTCAGCGTCTCTGGGAGTCAATGAAGCAGTGGGCAGGCACGGATGCTGGGCTGATGCATGCTGATTGGAGGAACCACCTTTTAACTCCTTCTCTGCATTGAACCCTTTTTCTACTAGAAACCTTCCTAGAATTAGGAGCAGCACCCGGGGAGCAATGGGGGTCCTGAACCCTGGCCCTTTTTTTGACCTGGTGGGAACTCAAACCGGCAACCCTCTGGTTACAAGCCAAGTTCCCTTTCCACTTGGCAGCGGAGACAGTTAGTGTTGTGTAGGCTGAATGATGTTATTGATGACACTCAGACTCTTGACCTGAGGGGAGGGGTTGAGCAGAGGAGTTGGCTTTTAGATAACGTTCAATAATATTCAGTTTTATCTGTGTTCAGTTTGAGAAAATTAAATTGGAAGAGAACCAGGAATTGAGTTCATTGAGACAGTTGGCGAGGGCGGAAAGTAGGAGGCACGGAAGAGCACTGATGAGCACGGATGAGCACGGATGAGCACGGATGAGCACTGATGAGCACAAGTTCTATGCACACAACTGTGCATGCTAGAAACTGCTATTGACAATTGTGCCACTTTGCATCGGGTTCAAGACAGAGCCCTTTGTCTCAATAAAAGCTGAACTATCCCTTTACTGCAGTCGTTCAGTGTAGACGACACAGACAGGCTCTGTTGTTCAGACTCAGTGAGTTGGGAAAGTGAACACTCTTCCAGTCCGTGTGTGTGTGTGTGTGTGTGTGTGTGTGGACGCTTGATGGAGAAGCACAATGTATGGATGTGTGTGTGAGTGAGTGAGTGAGTGAGTGAGTGAGTGAGTGAGTGTGAACGATGACAGTGGAAGACTTGGATCAGTCAGAGATTGAAAGTGTTCAGTCATAAATGTGCATGCAGCTCTGTGGATGAGTCACACACCCATGTTACAGAAGTCTGGCTGCTCATATTTCTTATTCATGTTCAGGGTAAATTAGAATAACTCTGATGATCCCATGATATTTTACACTGCGTCATCATCATCATCATCATCATCATCATCATCATCACATCCACTCCCCGCGTTCAAAGATCAAATGATTTATGACATCACCAGTGTTCCCCACAGAACCACCGCGCGCAGGCACAGCCTCACAAAGCTGCCAGCGAGGTTGAAGCGAATGAGTCATTACACTAGAAATACATCTTGGTTTAGCTTTCAAAATTTAAGTTTGTCCCAGAATTGAATTAGTGAGCTCTTCTGTATTTTATTCTATTATTTATTGAATCAGCAAGTTACTCAGGAGATGAATGTCTTAAGACGTCAGGATCACATGTTTCACCATGTCATCACCACACTGATGCATTTCTGATGGAGGGCAGGAGAGTAGGAGGGATGGATGGATGGATGGATGGATGGGTTAGGGTTAATGGAATTTGGTTTCTCAGAGTGAGGACACACAGTATTACACATAAACACACACACAGTCAAATCACCTGGGGGGCAATGAGTGTCTAGCCGGTCAAGAGAGGGCGATACTTTCAAAATAAAAGTGTTTACAGTATGATGTGTACTTCACAATAAAAAATCTTAATTATTAAAATAATGTTGACAACTGTAATTAAAACATCAAACAAGCTTATATAAACAGTATGTCATTTAATGTTGGCTGTAATACATTTGATAATGCTAGAATTATTAACAAATGTGTTCTTTTTACTATTAAATATACTCATTAATGTATGATATTCTGTCATTATTCTATCAACTTTAACACTGTGTTTAAAGGGCTGTAACAGGATATTATATGTACATTTATGAAATACACTAAATATTAGGGCTGCAGCTAACAATTATTTTATTGACTTTTTTTATTTTTATTTTATTTAAGTGAATAATGGTTCATGTGTTCATCAGTGTTTGTCAAACCTGGAATGATGATGTTTTGTCATGTACAGTAATTACAGTTAGTGTCTCTTCAAGATTCAAGATTCAAAGTGTTTATTGTCATATGCACAGTAAAGAAACACGTTTCCCTGTACAATGAAATTCTTACTTTGCTGTCCACTCAAAAACACCAGCATAAAGTAAAAAGTAAAAAAGAGATGCTTTTGTAAAAAAAAGTATAAATATACATAAGAAAAATATAAATATTACAAAGAGACTAAAATAACATATATGCATAAAATAAGTGTAAAAATAAGAACTGTACATAAAGTGAACACAGATTTAAAGTGGCATGTTTCATTGCAATGACTGAACGTAACACACACACACACACACACACACACACACACACAGTAAGTGTTCCGTGCTTCATCAGCTTTTCTAAACACAAACAATTATCACTAATGTAATAACGATTGATTTAAAAGGATTCACTTCCTGTGTCATACTATAGAAACACAGAGGGTCATGTGGAGCTGAATGTAACAGACATGTGTTTATATTTAAATGATGCAGTTACACATCATTTTAACAGAAGACAAAACACTTTTTAACTCAAAAAATACACATTTAAATGTAATATTGGATAGAGCAGGGAACCAACAACTCCTCAGGCTGTTTCCAAGTGTCATACAACTACTTTTTAAAAAAACCTGAACTATCCCTTTAATCATTTTTTTTTTGTGAAGACTGTGACAAGTTCATGCTGAAAGATTTCACATGGGTTTTTCCAGAGGATGATGCAGAGGAAAAAGGACGCGTCACTGCTGCCCGACACATGACTGCTGACACAGGAGTCTTTTATTTTTTGCACCGGACTGAACCAACACATTTTCCTCTGAGAATAAACCATTAGTTTGGGTGTGTTTCCCGAGCACAGGCGTAAACTGGTTACAGTAAATCTGCAGGTGCATGCAGACGTGTCTCACTCACCGCTGGCCTTATTTTTGGGTCTGAGGCATGAGGCCTGTTTGTGATCGCTGTCTCTGATCCTGCACAGAGGCCACGGCTCTGTCCCCAAAGGTGCATGAAAGAGAAAAGTAAGTATTCAGATGCAGGAGCTCCTTAGATAAAGGAAAACTGTAAAATAAATACTGTAGTTTCTACTCATTTACATGATCAAGCAGTTTCTGAGAAACAATGCATTTGTACAGTGTGTACAGAAATGTTTGAAATTTCTACATTTCACCAAAGAGGTTGTTGCTGGTGTATTGCAATGTGCCGTCTTCTTTGCTCTAACCGGGTGCTTTTTGTGCCTTAACCTCATGTTAATCCATGTCTTTGTCGACGTAGACTGCATTGTCATTTGAAAACAGGGTTTTGATAGCCATCTTCCAGGACTTGCAGAACTTTTTCAAGGCCTTGGATGGCCTTGGATGTCTTCGGCGGAGTCTCGTTTATCTGCACGACCTGTGGCGGTTTCTACTGTGGAGGCTTCCTCGTTCTTTTCATCCTGCACCCGTCTCCGGTACACCGGCAAAGTCGCGTTCAAGTCTCGATAAAAGGGTGAGAAACCGCTGACAAATTCTGTTTGACGTTTGCCGGAGTTTCCTCCACCAGTGCCACACTCCAACATGCAGTCATTAAAAAGTATTTGTTGGCTTACAGGAACCCTCCAACCAACTTTTCCACAACACACCCTACGCGGAACACTTTCCCGTCGCTCTGACTACATCGCCTTCTTCAGCGCTCTGATTGGTTGTAGCGCTGTCCTTTTGCGTGCAAAGGGAATCTGAGAGACAACCGTTTATCCCGCCCCTCAGATTGAGCCCTGCCAATTGTGTGCCCAGACCTAACATCTCGATGTAGGTCTGGTTTGCCAGGCTCGGGTTTTGAGTAAAAGTAGAAGCATGGATGAAAATGAACAGCAAGGATTTCTGTTATCCACCTTTTTCCTGGAGGAGCTTCTGGAGAAACTTCCAGAGCAGAAACAGAAGCAGCTGTAAACTCTAGTTCTTTCCAGTGGCAAAGCATCAGTTACTTGGCCTCAGGATTGTTCATGCGATGGATCAGTTTGATAATGTTGAAACTAAAGGCCAGTCTTGATGATTTGGGAGAATAATTTACTGATAAACCTTGAAGCTTTTCAGAACTTCACCGTCTGCAGCAACAGATTTAATTTAAATGTCAAATATTACATTTCAAAACAATATTAATATTTAAGTTAAATTTGAGTTAAATTTAACACCAATGCCAATTGTACTTTTACATGTGGAAGAGGACATTGAATAAATAAATACATGTATGAATTTCAGCTCATATTCTATTGATAATAAAAAAGTAATCTGTACTACTAACAATAATAATAATGATAATAATAATAATGAACACTTCTGTCTCTCTTGCATGCCTGCACCGCCCCTGAAGTCCTGATGACACACAGACAGTCCGTTAGCTCCAAAGCCAACACCCTCTGCTCAGCAGCCCCTTGTCTCTGTGACTCTGCTTCTGTGTAAACAAGTTTCAAAGGTTCCTGGTTTCTTTGAGTGCGGCTCTGCTGCTTTTGACAAGTTCCAAGTGCATAAACACGTCTGTCATTACTGTTTGCAGAGTGTGCAGGTCCCCCTGTAGTCGTTAACCAGCGGCTCTGCCTGCCAGCGTCGCCCTGAACTGACCATTTCATACTGAAGCTGTGAACGGATGAACCATCTGAAGAAAGAATGGCATCTGAGCAGGAGGAGCAGGAGGAGCAGGAGGAGCAGAGGAGCAGAGGAGCAGAGCCACAGCCCACTGCTTTGTTTCTATAAAAACTACATCAATAAAATATGAGCTGGAGTTTGAGTTGTTGTTTCATCGTAAGATTTTGTGACGGGTGAACTTAGCAGCAAAGTTTACTCGACCAAAACACAAAGATGTGGGTTTACAGTAAAATGACTCAGTAACCAAATATAAATATACAGTGAGAGTTTGATAGAAGATATTGTCCAAGACAACACTTCTCTTTATGAGTTACGTTTTAATTCATCCATCCATCTATTTTATACCATTTCATCCTCCACAGGAGAGTCGTGGAGGCTGACACAGGGTGATAGGTGGGGGTCACACCCTGGACACTTCAGAGACAACTATTCACTCTAACATTCACACCTACAGTCAATTTAGTGACCGATTTACCTAATCCCCACATTCCATGTTTTTGGACAGTGGGAAGAAGCTGGAAAACCCGGTTTGAAATCATTCAATAACACATGCTGTGAGCTGCTAACGTGAGCGCAGCTGTTGTTAGCATGTCAGGGGGGATGAATGTTGTGATAAAAATAAAGGAATTAACATCACTGTACAAACTAAAAACCTTGTGAGCTTAGAGCAGGACCAGAAAAGATGCCCAAGAGTTCCATCAGCTGATTTACTTAAGCACTTTTAACAATAAACTCTAGTTTCTAACTTTTAATTATATAGAAAAGTCTGTTACATTGAGCTATTGTTGTGTTTCTCAGTAAAACAGTGTGAAGATCTTGTTTCACCTGGCGACATCCCTGCGCTGCACACAGGAAGTCGCACGGAGGCTACAGCAACGTTGTGCTAGTAAAGTGAGACTATTGCAAACAGGTTGGAGTTTGAAAGAAAACACAAAGACGTTGACTGGAGCTGTCAGCAGATTATTCAGCAGTGTAGTGGGATTAAACGTCCTCCCCTGCTCTGCTGCTGTATACACACAAACGCTTCCTCTGCTCATGGTAGAGGCAGAATAACAGGTTACGTACTTCAGCTTTAAAAGGAAGGCCAGTGCTTGGTTCTGCATCAATGATCAAACGTCATCAGAGAGCACGACGTCTCTCAGAGAAATCCCATAATCTGGAGTTATGCTGAATTTGGGTCTGGACCAGGTAACTAATTGTTTATGCTGTTCTCATATTCATCAAGCTCAGTGACCAACTGAGCCGCTGATTCTCACTGAGCTTTGTCTGAAACCCTTCACCACAGCATGAAGAATGATTATTGGGAATGATGTCGTACTTATTCTCGTTGAGTTTGTGCTGTGAGGAGTCGACACTGCCAGGAAAGTCTTACCTCACGGCTCTAATGCTCTTTGAATCCCTCAGTTGCACAAGTGTTTCCTTAGCTTGGCAATTATCTCCTTTCCTTAAGTTTCACTGCAGCGTTTCCCTCTCGAACATCTGGAGTTCAGTTAGAGGTCAGCGTTGCAGCGGCACAGTGTCCAGCTGCCAGCAGATGGATTGCTTTTGAAAATGTCTTCCAGGCTCTGACCAGAAAATGGCTTAAGAAAGATAAACCGACAATAAGTGAATGGATTGATGTCGTTTGTCATGTATTTGTGATGAAGAGGATTACATTTAGATTAAGTAACCATGCTGACACATTTGAAGAAAAGTGTCAAATGTTAGACCGGATTTGGTCCAACTGGACCACGACCCGGTGGGAACACAAGGGCCTTTCTGCATACGATCATTGTAAGAAGAAGAATCACAGATCATGGAGGTAGATAATGGAAACATGGAATAGAAGTGTTTGGCCTTGGAAACAGAAATAATACTGTAAATAAAAACAGTTCATAAACTATAAGACTACATTGTTTAATATATGACCACAAAAGTGAACTTAAAACATCAAGTTTCAACATTCATCAGCTTTTAAAACTTAAATTGCACAATAAAAATGAAAAGAAATAAAAAGAAAGAAGATCCAAATCTCTGGAATTAAATAAAAGCTATTTGTGGTTGGAACACAAACTAAAGGCTTTAGGGCCTTTTGCAAACTTCTGTGTTCTATGTAAGTGCACAAATGTGAGGAGTCAGAATAAAGACAAGTTTCACCTCCTCATCAAGTCTTTCTTCAACTGAAGGCTTTGCACCTCCTGCAGCGATCCACACAGACTCTTCACTTTAGTGGTGGAGGCGAATGATTGTGTCGCTTTGTGCGTTCACTCTGATTTTATAAACACACAATACCTGATCCACTGTTGTTGTTGTGCCGTGGTTGTCATTCAAGGTGCTGCAACATCACTGTCACCCTTGATGTGAAGACCTTTTTAGCCTCAGTCCTGGTTTATATTATAAGAACTGACAAATTTAGTCACAAGTAAATTCACTCTCTTATGACCTTTGGTCGTAAAATTCAACCATTTGGTCGCGGTCTGAAATAGCAGAATTATTCTTTAGCAAACTCCACAGATCCAAACAACACATGAGGGGTAATAATACAACTTTTGAAGAAAATATAAGAAGCAGATAAAGAAATACAGTAGCAAAGAGGAAGGTAATGAAAAGAAGCAGGTAGAGCTGAAGGTCGAGAGCAAGTCTTTCTGCCACATGTGTCCTCATAAGGAATTCAGCCGAACCAAAATAAAGTCAACATTTATTGAGCGTTAAAGAAAACGGAATATGAAAGGAAAGCAGTACAAGGTGAGGTGGGCTCTGCCCCGCCCTGCCCCGCTCTGCCCCGCCCTGCCCATGTACTGTGTTGTTATTTCTGGGAGCAGTGAATGGAACTGCTCACTGTGTGACCGTGTGTGTGTGTGTGTGCAGCAGAGTGGAAGGCTGGCCTTGGTCTGACATGTGAGGAGGAACACCTGTGAATGTAACTGTGAGTGTAAAGGAGCTTCAGAGGAGCCCACCTCAGAGAGAGAGAGGGAGAGAGAGGGAGAGAGGGAGAGAGGAGAGAGGGAGAGGGAGAGAGAGAGAGGGAGAAGACAGAGCTGCCTTCACACGGAACACGTCTTCTTATGGAGGGATTCAGCACAGGCTGGAAACCGTGGGCAGTTCAGGTGTCGGTATCATAACGTCACATAACGTACTGACACACATTCACACAGAAAACAAGGCTGTCACCAGGGACACAAGGACAAATCCATTTTAGCCACTGAAGGCCCTCACAGAGCCAGGGCACGGTTGTCTAGGGCTCCATCTACTGGAGGGGCGCTGCATGACCATAAAGAAAGAAGGAAAGAATCCAATCCAATACCAACACATAACTTATAAATATAATAACGTTAAAACAGAAGAAAAGAAAGAGAGTTCTCTGATCTTTACAATAAATGGTGAACAGATCACATTGAATTATTTATTATTATTATTATTATTATTTAGAATTATTTATAATAATATTTATTTTATTATTTTAATGTTATACATTAAAAAAAAAAGGTTTTTCCAACTTTTAAAGAACTTCTTTAATGCATTTTAATCTACAGTACATGTATGCAGCCTCATAAATCACACGCTGACGATGCACACATATGCAGATTATGGTATGGAGATGTTCTGGCTCACACATGCATGTCCAATACAGATATGCAAACCAGATGCAAATGTAAGTGCATAAATTCACAGTGAGACGTTAAAGTGTGCGATAGTGCACATGTATATATATATATATATATACATACATGTATGCATGTGTGTGTTTATAGGTTGCTTCTGCTGAGTGTGCAGATATACAGCCCCCTGGCTCTCCCCCCTCCATGTTGTCTTATTCTGTGCCCTCCCTGGCATCACCACTTATTAGCAGGGTGGTAAATATTCACTGAGCCCCAGGTTGGCACGACAGCCAGCTGCAAACTCATTATCACTGTATTATGCTCTGTGTCCGTCTCTAATGTATTCCCACGGTGCTCAGTGCCTGAGAACATGCCCACGTCGCCTCCTCCCAACTCTCCTCGTCTCGTCTGCTGGTGCTGGGAATAAGAGATACGGGGAACCGTGGAAGAATAATTCTGGTTATTGGGGGTAGACGGAGGGATGGAGGTGCAGGCGGTGACCCTGACTGCAGAGAAGCTGTAAGACCTGTGCTGGTCTTACTGCTGCAGGTAGATCAGTGTCCACAGTGGAGCTCAGGGATGACGACTACACGACACTGTACTGCAGTGAGTTCAGCTGTTAAAATAAGAAAACGTGTCACCCTGCAATGACCTCTCAGTCAGTTCAACGCTCAGGATTTCTATTTATTTAGTTTTTATTTCGTTTGTGACTCAGGAGGATTTCACTCACTGTTGATCTTCACCTGCTGTGCTTTGGTGTGGATTCATCTCGACTGAACGCAGCGATCCCACACACACACACACACACAGATGGACACCTGTACGTCGACAGTATGTCCCGCCTTTATAATAAAGCTCATCTATTTCTCTGCCAGCTGTTCTAATCCTGACTAAACGACACACATGTCATTCTGGGTCTGGATCGAAGCGTATCATGTATCATCTCTGGTCATGACTTATTCTGCCAACAATCAAACCCGACAGGGTGGATCAGTGGTAGAGTGGGTTGTCTTTCAACTCGAATGTTGTTGGTTTGGATTCCCCGCTCTACCTGCAGTAGATTATTCACTTCACAGAAAAAGAACCTGAAAAGCTGATGTAAGGTCACGTCTTTGATGTCATAAAGATTAATAAGTGAATAAAAGATGTTGATGTCTTATGAATTTATGGATTCAGAATCCCAGACTGGGTTCAATGTTCCAATTTCTACTTACACTGCAGCCACTTTATTTACCACTCTCCCTATTTTGCTGCCTGTGCAGTTATTTCTCATTTTATTGCGTCAGCAGAGCAAGTTTATTTTTTAAAGATTTCCAATATTCACAGTCCTTGTAGTATACAGTATTCTTGTTAACATATTGCAGGATCACAACTTTACTGTAGAACTTTACAAACATCAGAAAGTCAGATATCACACAAGTCATATTGTGTAAACGATTGTTTAAGCACAGGCAACATGAGCATTCATTCATTCATTCATTCATTCATTCATTCTCTACCACTTTATCCTGGGTACAGTTCTCACATAATTAGATTTTTCCACTATTTTTCTTTCATCCAGTGTGTTTTTTTTTCTTTTTACGTTAATCTACAATCTTAAAATACTAAGCAGTTGTCATGGTGAAAGGACGTGGCCGACGTGAATGCTGTGTCGATGGTTATGGTTAATGTTAGTCTGTCGTCAGAAGAACAGCTGCACAGACTGATGTGACTGACGTACGACACACACGTCAGGAACAAAGATTCACGCTCTGCTGCTCACTTTCACGTCTCACTGAGATCTAATTACAGAAAAAAAGAAAAAGGAAATGGAGCAAAACTTTATAAAATTTTAAAAATGTATAAAGTCTGAGAGTGAAAGAGGAAGCAGCTCCTGTTGCTCTTCACCATTCTGTGTGTGTGTGTGTGTGTGTGTGTGTGCTGAGAGTCTACAGACAGGCCATGGCCTCCATTTTTAAAATGAAGCATCAGAATGAAGTTTTATACAGAGCATCATGATATGGATTCCTGCCAGGAGAAATATAGTCTTGTAATAAGTGAGCTTGAGCAGACAGGGCCACTGTCAAGGCTGCACATCGTCTGGATCAATGTGGCAGGCACCACTCATTTAGAGAGCAATCACTCAAGCTCACACTTTGATTGATGTCAGCCATTGGGTTCACACACACACACACACACACACACACACACAGGAAATACAAGTTTCTTTCCATGCAGAGAAATCTATACATCTGAGGCATAGGTTAAATTATGTAATCTACACGTTCACGTTGAGAGTTATTTCGTAATCTGACAGGGAAAATAAAGTACAGCATACAAATGTCAAATATCACATGATGATGTAGCGCCCCGTGGCTAAAAGTAGAGTAGTGACTATTTTAAATAAAGTGTTATCTCTAACTATAAACATGTGACTAGTTTAGTCTTTTCACTGTGAGCAATAGAACCATCAAATCTATTTAGATTATGATCAATACACCTTCACACACCTTCTCAAACCAACAAAATAAGAAAATGAATATTCACACTCGACTTGGAAGAATAACAATTTACTGATTTAAATCACACAGCCAAATAATCCAATTAATATACAAAGATGCTCTCTCCCACAAAGATGCTCTCTCCCACAAAGATGCACTCTCTCCTCTCCCACAAAGCTCTCTCTCTCACAAAGAGATGCTCTCTCCCACAATGGATGCTCTCCCACAAAGATGCTCTCCAGATGCACTCTCCCAAGCTCTCTCCCTCTCCCACAAGATGCTCTCACAAGATGCACTCTCCCAAGATGCTCTCTCTGCTCCGGATGCACACAGATGCTCTCTCCCACAATGAACAAAGATGCTCTCCCACAAAGATGCTCTCTCCCCAAAAGATGCTCTCTCCCACAAAGTGCACTCTCCCAGATGCTCTCTCCCACAAGATGCACTCTCCCACAAAGATGCACTCTCCTCTCTCCCACAAAGATGCTCTCTCCCACAAAGATGATGCTCTCTCCCACAAGATGCTCTCTCCCACAAAGATGCACTCTCCCACAAGATGCTCTCTCCACAAGATGCTCCTCTCCCACAAAGATGCTCTCTCCCACAAGATGCACTCTCCCTCTCTCCCCAACAAAGATGCTCTCTCCCACAACTCTCCCACAACAAAGATGCTCTCTCCCACAAGATGCTCTCTCCCACATAGATGCTCTCTCCCACAAGATGCACTGATGCTCTCACAAGATGCTCTCTCCCACAAGATGCACTCTCCCACAAGATGCTCTCCCACAAAGATGCTCTCCCCACAAGATGCTCTCACAAAGATGCACTCTCCCACAAATGCTCTCTCCCACAAAGATGCTCTCTCCCACAAAGATGCACAAGATGCTCTCCCACACAAAGATGCACTCTCCCACAAAGCAAAAACACAAAGATGCTCTCTGCTCTCTCCCACAAAGATGCTCTCTCCCACAAACATAGATGCTCTCTCCCTCTCTCCCACAAAGCTCTCTCCCACATAGATGCTCTCTCCCACAAAGCTCTCTCCCACATAGATGCTCTCCCACAAAGCTCTAGATGGATGCTCTCCCACAAAGATGCTCTCTCCCACAAAGATGCTCTCTCCCACAAAGATGCTCTCCCACAAAGACATAGATGCTCTCTCCACATGATGCTCTCTCTCCCACAAGATGCTCTCTCCCATGATGCAAATGCACTCTCCCACAAAGATGCACATAGATGCTCTCCCACAAAGATCTTCCCACAAAGATGCTCTCTCCCACAAAGATGCTCTCTCCCACAAAGCTGCTCTCTTCCACAAAGTACGTATTTCCACAGATAACTGGAATTATCTAGCACCGCAGCACCTGTAAGCTTCGTCACGTCACGTCACGTCACGTCACGTCACGTCACAACTCCTCGCTCGCTCTCTGTTTGACAAATGACCTTTAACTCGCTCCTCATTGGTTCAGAAAATAAATAAATTACTTTTTGAAACTCCTTTTTATACCATGTATGAATGTGTTCTATTATTTGTTAACATTTTTTATGAACATTAAGAACTTTTGTCTTCTACATTTTCCACAGGGCTACAATGACATTTATGTATAGCGACCAGTTTCACTTCATCTAGCACAGAATTACTCACAGAGAGAGCGATTGATTCACAAATGAGTAGCAGGACATAACAAGGTACGTGTCCGAACACCACTATCAAACCACTTCAGTTTTTTATCCACACGGAAGCTGTGTTTGTGGAAAATGGGTCCATGAGTGGGACCATTTCAAAATGCCACCCTAGTGTTTTTGACAAGTGAAGGGACAGACGAAAAAGGCTTTTAGAAAGAAGTATTTTGTAGTATTTTAAAAGCTTATTTTGATACATTTTTAAGGTGGGTATTTTGTATTTTATCTGGAAATACATTTTGATGTATTTGTGCCCATCCCTGTAGACAACTTTGGGAAAATGATGATGTCATAGTCCCACTTCACTATTTTCGTGCTTGTCTTCTTCCTATACTATATACACACATCATATTTGACTTTGTTGTGAAATGTAACACGTAACTGCTTTAAACTGTGTATGATATAGATGTCTCTGGATTTCATTTATTTATATATAAGAAATAGAACTCAAGGGTTTCAATAAATGAAATAATGTAGAGACCAAAGACAGAATATCTCTGACTAAAGAGATTTTTAAAGAGGCAATTTAAACAAAAATATAACAGACAAGCAAAAGTTTGTATTTGAACAAAATATTGTCTTTATTCTGCAAGAGAAGTGAACATGGTGGAGCTCCACTGATAAACATACATGAGATCAGCTCAGAAACAAATCTACAACCAACAAACAACTGCAACCGATACAGGAAATGTGAAAATGTAGTGTGGAGTGACGGCCCAAACCATTTCACAGCGAGAGAGAGAGAGAGACAGGTGGCAGAGGGTAGCACTGAGGAAGAGGTTCATGATGTCAAAGTGTGTAATTGTGAAATATGATTTTGAGCTGTAAGCGGTGATGTCACAATCAGATCTGAATACATCATCAACAGACAAATAACAGTTTTTTTACTTTTATACACAAAAAACAACAGTCAATAGTACCAAATATGCATGCTGGACCTGTAGGTATGTCAAAAGAAAGTGGGGGTGGGTTTAGGGGAAGAGAGGGAGTCATATACACTTTATTTAAAATCTTTTTTTTCTTTTCTTTAAAGTTTGTTTTTCTAAAAGTTTGACATTTATATGTGAGAAGCTGTGACTTCTCCAAGCTGTGCTGGGTACTGTGATCAGACAAGCAGTGGTAAGAACACAACACGACTCCTCGTATTCAAACCTGGCTGCAAATAGAACTCTGCAGAACTGCTCGAGAGTAAGAATAAGTACGAGTCGTAACCCATGATTTCTTTTAACAGTCCTGATGGTGATAGTGAGTATAATCACTCCTTGTTACTGAGACTGTGCACCTTTTCTGTTTCCTGGAGTTATTTCAGTTAAAAAGTGAAATCTCAACTCAACAGTAAAAAAGAAAATCAACTTGAGAAAAAACAAAACATGATTTGGTTTGTTCCACGAACCCTCTCACTGCTTTTCTTTCAACAAAGCCCCGCCCCCTTTAAGAAACACCCGTGTGTGTGTGTGTGTGTGTGTTGATGGTGGGCTCCTCATTTCATAACTCACTATTTTTTATTTGAACCTAAACGGAGAATCGCACATCAGTCAACTGTAGAAACCTCTGATCGTAAAGCGTTGAAATCATCGTGAATGAAAAGTGACATCATTTCAAAATAAAAATAAGAATAAAACTATCATTTAACACTCGACAGAGAGAAGTGAGATCAAAATCGAACGTCTTCAAACGACACTGAAGTGCAGCCAAACGACGTTTACGCGTTCTTCTTTTTTCTTATTCAAGACAAGAATGTGTTCAGTTGTTTCTTGTTGCCACGTGACATGATTGGCTTTCTGTAATAACTGTGTTTGAGGTTTCTACAGGACAAACATGTGCTCATACATGAAGCTGCACTGTGACCTTCACTGTTCACTCACACCAGTCACTCATTCACACGGCGTGCTGTCGTCCTCTGAGTTGTGGGGGTTGAAATAAAAGCGTCACGGAATAAATTGACAACTCAAAGATTAACGACAACTGAAATCTTTGGTCTGGGAGAAATTGAAAAGAAAAGAAAAAAACAATAAAAAATGACCCCTTAAACAGTAATATATTTTGTTTTAGCCTTATTTAAATATTTCATGTATATATATGTATTTATATATGATAGATTTGACATCTCTGTGTAAATGTGACTCATATGCAGACATCACAGGTTTATATTATCACGAGTCTCTTGGAGATGAATGAAGAAAAACAACAACATACAAATCTCTGAGAATAGTTTGATTACGCGCCTGCGTTCACTCCTCGAGTGTCTCTACATTAGTCTGTAACCAATACTGTACATCTGTCATAAAACTCTGACTCGTAGAAAGACATTCAACAGTGAGCGATGAGATATTGTTCAAGTAATATAGAGTTAGGGATGTTTCTAATAAACCTGTAGGGGGAGTGAAAGACTAACGCCGCCATCCATTTGTAGTTGGAACTCGCAATTTACAACTTGAGATTCCAAAATTGCAAAATAATAGACCTATTATTCGATTGTGTGTGTGTATATATATATACACAGATATATATATACTTTATACATACACACACACATATGGAGAGAGAGAGAGATATGTTTCCTACTTTTCACTGGCAGTTCACTGGGAGTTCACGTGTACATGGAACGCAGCGTTAGTCCTGCTTTAGATGGTGTGGAAGCTACGGGAAGCCATGAGGGACGCGACAAAAGTCAAAAGTGATGATGGAACACGTGAAGGCAAAAAACAACAACCCTGATTTACTTGTCTTTCTTTATTAAATGGCTGGCTTTGCTGTGTGGTCAGTTCTGTACGGTAAACTTGAAAAAACACCTGAGGGTTTAGTGACTCTGCGCTGCGAGACCTCAAGGAGGTCTGCCGGGAATCAAATGGGCCTGCGTTTCCAGGAGCACCTCGAGTTTGGATGGGTTCAGTTGCTGAGAAACATGCACGATAGGCGGCGCTTTCACAATAACAAAGCCACGGAAAAACAACAACAACAACAACAACAACAACAGGACCTGGAACGATCCTTTTGTACATTCAAGATTATATCGACTAATCCCGCCTCGTGTCCTCACCACTCGTGACGTCACTTCACCCTGACTCGTCTGGACTCTGGACACTGAGGTGGGTGTAGATAAAAACATGGTGGGTACAACCAAGGTTCTCTCATTCATGCACAACGCCTCGCTTCTCAAACAACGGCCCACTTCCTAAAAAAAACCTGACACAGTCCCTAAGATTTGTGTGCATAAATATCGTATATACTGTGTGTGTGTGTGTGACTTTGTAACCAGCGTTTTAGCCAATGTTTGGCACATGCCACCACAAGTGCAGTTAACAAAGGGGGAGGTTACGTTTAACAGGGGGTGGAGCAAACTGTAGGCACATCCACACTACACTAACATGTTTCACTTGGCGTTTTCACACAAAAACGGGGCATGTGCGTGCCGGAATAAACAGGAAGTAGATTCAGTAGATCTGCAACTCACAATTATTATCCAGCTGTTTGGTTTCTGTGTTATGTGGAGCAAAGACAGCAGAAAATCTCAATCTCAATCTGAATTGAACAGTTATTGATGGATTAATCGCTTAAGAGAAGCAACGATAGTGAAAAATGGTATTTTATTGGACCGACACTGAGGTTTTACACCACGTTGTCATCAAGTGTGTGAGTTTCATCTTTGGAGAAAGCGCCAGTGAAACGCTGCAGTGACGAGGTGGACTGACACGTCTCTCCCACATCATCAGCCAATCAGTGAACAGAAGAAGACGATTCATTTTACTGTGTGATGCTTTTCTGTCTTAATAAAAAATGCTTCCACTGGTTATAAAGTCAAAAATAAAATGAACAAAATCAATTTGAAGCAGTCAGACAACAACAGAAGTTTGATGCACTTTGATTATCTCTTGGACCTTAGTGCATCTCCGCTCTGCTCGACTGCTGAACTACATTAACACAACTCTAGATTGCACACGTTCTTTCAAGTTTTCAGTATTTGCTCCTGAAGCCTGTGTCTACAGCTCGGGATGTCGCTTCTCTCCGTGTTACACACGGATAAAAAAAACATTATTATATTATCAAAGCTTATTCATCTCTGAAGGTTTTCTAAGAAAACTAAACAGTCCCAATGTAACCATTCACTCGCTTTCTTTCAACCACACACAAACATGGGCTTTCAGGCTTTTCCTTTTTTGTTGGTGCTGTGCGTGACCTCAGAGCTCTGCGTGCTCGTGGTCTCACAGCTGTGCAAACACCTGAATAACGGCACCTCGTAGTGAGGCTTTGGCGCGGAATAGTCTTCAAATCGCTTCTTTTACATTTATACTGTGATTTGGGCTGAAAAACAAAAGAAAGTTAGTGAAACACTGGTTTAAAGCACATTCTTGTTCTGTAGTACAAGAGAGAGCTGAGGTCACAGAGGGGAGGGGCTTCATAACTTTCTGTTAACACACACCCCCCCAGCCAAGAAAAAAGAAAAGGCTGTTTGTGCCCAAAAACTCCTGCTTTATGTGTGGTCTCAAACACACCATTCATTTACTTCTCTTCACTCCTTTCTCCATTCACAGAAAAGAAAGAAAGAAAGAAAGAAAGAAAAAAGGAAAGAAAGAAAAAAGAAAGAAAGAGTCTTTGCGCGTCCATCTCTACACCACCTTTGGTCTCTGGTTCTAATCTGTGACGTTGCCATTGGCAAAAACAAACAAACAAACAAACAAACAAACAAACAAAACCAGCGTGCGTCTACAGTTAGTATAAAAAGAAATCCTCTGTCTTTCTCATGACTACAAAACTGTTAAGTGTCGCTTGTCCCGCCCCTCTCCTCCCCCCGTCCCTCCCTCTAAACCCCGTCAGCAGCAGCAGTCTACACGGAGGAGCGCTTCACAAAAAAGAAAATAATAATAAAAATAATAATAATAATGATAAACCAGCGTCCACTGTCTTGTTATATGCTACATTGTTTTTGCTTCTCGTACAGAGCGGGACACAAACAGACACTTGACATCATCATTATCTTCTTCATCTCCTCCTCCTCCTCCTCCTCCTCATTAACCGTGAACAAAAGTAAAGGAACCATCTGACACATGGAAAGACGACTCCAGAAACAAAACAAACAAAAAAAGCTGGAATATAATCATCTGAGGTGGAAAAAAACCTTGTAAAATGGGAATGTTTTGTTGCCGTCTCCCGTCATCATTGGCTCTTTTGTGGGGTTTTTCTCTGAGTTTCTAGTAAAAAGTCTGAGTTGGAGTTTAGGTAGCAGCGGGGTCAACCTGAAACTCTGAAGTTGCCTACTCCGGTTCCTTCTTTCCTTCCTTCTCTTTGTCACTTTTTTGTTTTCACATTCACAAACATTTAAAACTTCCTTGTGCAAATCAAGCGGTCTTTAGAAAGAATGCCCTCTGAAAAGGTTCTTGTAAAAATATATATAACTCCAAGGTGGCTGACGTGTGTGTTGCAGCAAGTGTTTTCTATCTATCTTTGAAAACAGGTCTGGTGTTGGGTCGGGGTTCGCTTTGTACCTCCCACCTCCCTTCCTTCCTTCACTCCCCCCCTGCTCTCCCTGTCTCAGAGAGGGTTTGCTGTCTGTGTGGGAGCGTGAGCGGGCGGGTGCCGCTCATCTGCGTCCACAGGGCATCTGTGCGTAGACGGGGTATGCGAGGCGGACGTTGAGCGAGTCGTTGTGCTGCACCAGGGAGGCCTGGTGGTAGTGGAGCACCAGGTCCTTCAGGCTGCTGTACAGGTTGTAGGGCTCCGCGAAGCCAAAGCCGCGAGGTGTGCTGTAGATGACGCAGTGCTTCACCTCGCCTTCCACACTGAGACACACACACAGAACACAACGACACTTAAAACACGTGAACGATATGACACCATTAACACCAGAGCTGCTAGTTCACTGCTGCTTCACATCAGCTGTGTAAACGTGTTGATTTCTTTTTATGATATGAATGTTTACATGTTTACTACAGCTGAGGACAGCGAGGACCTGACGCTTCACGTGTACTCACACGACAGAGCAGGCGTAGCAGCCCTTTTTGCTGCTCTCTCTGATGAGGAACATTCCGTCGGGCTTCCCGAGGAGCAGGTCCTCCGCCTGCGTCCGGTTCAGGTCACCGACGAACCAGCTCTTCTCGTCGTGATGAGGCAGGTTCTCGTCCTCCTCGCTCACAAAGTAGCTTCTGTGAGAAACCATGAGAAACTGACAATCAACGGTTGCTCTCCATGTCCTGACATACTGTGTGTGTGTGTGTGTGGGAGAGTGGAAATGTTTCCAGCAGTCACGAGTGAACCAGAGCTCTTACTCGTCTGTGTTGTCGTTCTTGATTCCCAGCCAGTCGTTTATTCGTTTCTGTCGCACACCTTTGTGATTGAGCCAGCTACAGAGCAACACAGAGAGAGAGAGAGACATTATTAACATCAGGATTTTCAACAAACATGACTCTGAGACACAGGTATAACAGGGAGGAGCCAAGTGTTTTATCAGGTTGAGTCTGAACTGTGTTTCAGAACGTTACTATTTACCTGTGATTAATGTTATCAGAGCAGAAACGACGACTCCATTCATCAATTATTCATCGATGACTAAGTGAATCTGACTGTTTCAGCTTCTGGTTTCTTTGCTCCACATAAAGAAATCATTCAAAACTCAATCATTTTGAGAACATCATCATTTCCAGGTTTCACTGAAAAATCATCGACACATTCTAGGGATTAGAGAAAGAACTAGGGATTGTAGAGAGTGAACTGAATCACGGGTGAAAAATCATTACACAACACGAGTCTGAACAGATGTAGGAAACATGAAGATGGACAGTGTTTGTCCTCAGACCTCGTCCTCTCTGTCTCTGCCTGTGTCCACACAGACACACAATCTAACACTGACACAGTTCTCCTTGTGCTCGTCACTACATCACGGGCTGTCTTCCTCTGTACTCACACTAGATACTGGTCCCTGATCTTGCGGAGTTGTATGAGGTCAGGCTTCAGGCTGTTCATCTTCTTGTCCGTCTCACGGTTGTCCATGGCTTGCGTCTTCAGGTCCTGCTCCAGCCGCACCTTGCTGTCATGGATCTCTCCGAGCCGCGACTTGAGCTTCTCGTAGTTCATCGTGATCCGCTCGATCTCCTTGTCGTTGCCCTCGCGGCGGAAGCGCTCGATGTAGTCCTTGCTGTAGCGCTCCTGCGTGTGACACTGCTCCTCAAAGATCTTGATGGTCTCGTTGAAGGCCTCGATGGCTGTACGCTTCATCTGGATCTCCTGCAGAAGGTGCAGAGGCGGTGTTGAGCGCGTGGACTTGACGCAAACATTAGCAACACAACAACGCATATGTACCTGTGACGTCTTGGTGTATTCTTCGTACAGTCGGTCGTACTCTTTGCTCTTGTCCTGGTACTGATTGTGGTATTCCTGGAGTTTCTTGCCGACAGCATCAATGTTGTCCTCCTTCACTAACTGGTCCTGAGGGATCGAGGAGACGAGAAGTGAGGATTAAAGAGTGAGCTGGAAATAAACACAGGGTGAAGAATACAGCGACTGGTCTGGAGGCGTGAGAGAGAGATGGTTACGATTGACATGCTAACTGTAATTACATATAGATTTAAAAAGAAGAAGAAGAAGAAGAAGAAGGCTCCCCTGACTGACCACCTGCGGGCTCGTTAATTAACCTGAACTCATCAGAAGATGAGTCCAATACAAGATCACCAGACAGATTTAAACGCATTAAGTCCAATTAAAAACTTTAAACCACTCATTTGAAGGATTAACACTTTCTTAGAGTATGTTAACACCTTGGAATGACACATGTATTATTGTGTGCACACCTGTTGGAAGCGGGAGATGGGGTACATGAGCTTGACGTCCAGTTTGGTGTTGTACTGAGCCAGAGACTCGTGTCTGTAGTGGCTGATGAGATCCACCACTGAGCTGAATGTCAGTGGATCTGAGAATCCATATTTCCCGTCCCGGTGGTAGATCTTTATCAGCTTGTTGTTGCCCCCTTTCCTGAGCACAGACACGAGGAGGACACATTAACTCCATATTCAGACCAGTACACAGAAAAACACGAGTCCTGTTAGTTCAAGTTACATTTTGTGGTTGTATTAAAGTGTGGTTGTATCAGAAAAAGTCACACGGTCAGAGCCGAGAAGAAGCTTCAGACACAAGAAGAAACTGATTAAATACTCACCTATACATTTTCCCACTTGCTAAAAAAACTTGTTTTAGCAATGGTAATGTTATATATAACCTAAATATCATTTCTTCATCGCCTGCTCTATTTTTGACATGCTACATGCTAGTTTAGCCATTAGCATTAATCCTTGTTTTTTAAAAATCATTTTTTACATCAACCCAATCATTGAAATGATGATTTATTTAACGAGAGACTGAAGTGAAAGGTGGAAAATAATAGCTTCTGTAACATCATAACATTATGACATCATAACATTATAACATCATAATAACATTTTAACATCATAACATTATAACATCATAATAACATTATAACATTATAACATCATAATAACATTATAACATCGTAACATCATAACATCATAACATTATAACATTGTAACATCATAACATTATAACATCATAATAACATTATAACATTGTAAAATCATTATAACATCATAACATAACATTATAACATCACAACATTATAACATCATAACATTATAACATCATAACATTATAACATCATAACATCACATTATAACATCATAACATCATAACATTATAACATCATAACATTATAACATTACATCATAACATATCACATTATAACATCATAACATTATAACATCACAACATTATAACATCATAACATTATAACATAACATCACAACATTATAACATCATAACATTATAACATCATAACATCATAACATTATAACATCATAACATTATAACATTATAACATCACAACATTATAACATCATAACATCATAACACCATAACATCATAACATCATAACATTATAACATGATAACATCATAAGATTATAACATCATAACATTATAACCGAGAGTTTTTTCTTCCTCTATTGTGTGTAGAAAAAAGCCTATGGAAATAGCCTTTTGTTTAGTGGCTTCACCACTGTAATGAAAGAGGCCCCAATGAATCAATGACTGCTTAAGTTTAGGACATTTTTCAGAGACTTCAGCTCAGCGTTACACAGCCTGTACCACCTGCAAACCGCTCACTTTCATCCACCATTGAGACATTCAGCAGCAGAACAGGTGCTGCTCTGCTGCCTGATGGAAGCAGCAGTGGAACAATATTGATTATCTCAATGGACGACGGTGAGAGTCACAAATGACTGTCTAACATTGAGATAAAGCAGTGAACTTCCTCTAAGAAGCATATTCCTATGACATGAGCCTTTCTTTAAGTAACTAACATGTCCTTTTCCTTGCGTCTCTGCAGGCAGCCATGTCTCAGGCTGGTAACCAAACTCAACATTCACTATTTTCAGGTTCTAGTTGAAAGCTCAGTTTGCCCTGAAACACTATATTTTCAGAGCAGTGGGTGATTTCCTCAACACATGATTTTCCTGCAACTGTAGTTAAGTAGAGAGGTGGTTGTATAAACAAGGAGCAGAAGAACTCCTCTACTACTCCTTCCATCCTCCAAAAATCACCCTGCAGTTTGAAGGCACTGCATTTGAGATCAAATCAAAGAGTTTACCTTAATGTGAGTGTGTAGTCGCCCTGCATCTTGGTGGAAGCATCCCGGACCAGGAAGGTGCCATCAGGCATGTCCCTCAGTTTGTCATTCACCTCCTCCCTAGACACAAAACCGAGAAACATGCAGGTTATTGTTTTTGTGTTTGAGTTGTTTGAGCTGAGCTTTGAAAAGTCTGCCTCGAGTTATCAGCATCAGGCTCTGAGGACTTTCCTCCCACAGCCACATGCCTCAGAGTCAACAGTCCATCAGCTCAGCGATGCTGGGAGAGACTGGAAGGACTGGTCCCTGCCAACACTGTGTGTGTGCATGTGTGTGTGTGCGTGTGTGTACGCATGTGTGTGTGTGTGTGTGTGCGTGCGCGTGTTAAAGGTGGCAGACTGGCTGTCTCCACTGTAGGTGTGGTACTCATCTGACTGTGTGCGCACAATGGCTGAGAACTAACCTACATTTAAGTAGCTCTGAGGCCTTCACAGTTACAACTCATCACTTCTACACATTTTCAACACAAATTTCACAAAAGGATTTCTGTTGCCACACGTCGTCGTCCTGAAATTCAAATCCAGGGAATCTCGAGAGACTCGGGGCGTTGTAACGAAGATCATGCAGATATAATCTAGCACTGGAATTAAACCGAGATGCTTGGATTTCAGAACACTGACAAGATGTTGGACGAGCACAGGTGACTCACCTGGATATGTCACCCCAGTACCATTCAGCCTCCTGCAGAGAACCTCCTGCTCCCCCATCCCTGGAACTATTGTTGCTGCCGCCGCCTCCCACCCCGACCGAGGAGGGCTGCTGGGTTTTTGCCGGCTTTGGAGGTAGAGCTGCAGGAGAGGAAGAGGGAACATGTTAGTACTGACAAAGAAACTCTGGGCGTTTCTGGTCTTGATGACCACTCAAAGCTGCTCTCCACAACAGTTTTGCCATTCACCCATTTCACACTCGTCTTTCATACCCATGCACATGCTTCAGCTCCTGTTGTCTACGGTTCTGCAGCGATCCATCCACGCAGCGCTGCAACAGAACTCTCACGCATCCTCCACGTTATGTAAATTGTTAAAACAAACAAAGCTGTGTTTACATACATAGAACTGCAACGGCACTGCAGGTGGTGAGCGTGTGTTATTAACCTCACAGGCAAAGTAAGCAGTGGGAATTGTGCAGAGTTGAGGTTCATGGGAGGGAAGCTAAAGTTGGCTCCAGCTCAACAACAACAAAAAATGCCCTTTGTATTGTTCTAGAGATTATTGTTGTACTATTCTATAAGGAAGTGTTGAAAATGGTCCTGTAGATTATATGACCATGAGTGGAAGAAAGAAGAAGACGACGACACTCTGCTGGTTAAATAAAGGATAAAAACAAATAAATGTTGACTTTACTAAAGATTCATCAATCGTCCAGCTTCAGTTTCTTACACCTGCACATGAAACACTCACACACATTTTCCCAGAATCCAGCCTGAGTGAATGCTAACAGGCTAACACACAGTAGCATTGCGGTCAGCCTGAGTATAACCCATAAGACCTAAACCCAAACCTGGGTTTGAGCATCAGCACCATAATTAGTTTAAACATAAACAGTTTATGTTTGCACGTGCGCACAGAGTGGGGGGGGGGCGGGACCATGAACTGTCACTGGAGCATCATCCCGGTTGATATATGAACACTGTGAGGTGACTGTTACACCTCAGGTGTTAGTGTGTGACAGAGGTTACGTCCATGTTCACTGTACAACTACATCATCTCCAGTATGAGCTGCTGTCTCCGCCCACGTGGGTGCAGCGTATCAAACTGAAAAATAACATGTGACACGATGGTCTGACCTTATTAAAACAGTTACATGTCAGCAGACACACATCAGCATAATCAGCATAATCCCACTGTACACTTTCCTTTATGTTTGTGTTTGTTATGTTTGTATAAACAAAGTTTGAGTTTGCGTTGCTGAGGCCATCACAGCCACCAGGGGGCCCCAAAAACACAATCCAGCTACAATAATTAACAAGTAATTACACAATTAATAAGAAAGTAAAGTATTGTAATAATTAATTGCACTGAATAATCAGATTTCTCCAAAACAAAACGACTTGTTGTTTTCTGGTTTTCCTGCAGCGGGCTCAGAAACAGTCTTTCCCACATAAAAGAAAAGTACCTAACTGCTGAACTCGTTAAGTGTGTGAGTAGAACTGTGATCATTAAGTGATAAACATCTTTTCACTCACTTCATGATGTGAAGACCTCATCAGAAAATGTGCGTCACTGCACAGCGTCACTTCTCTTCCCTCTCCTGCTCTTTGTTCTCTTTCGACCCTCCTGTGCTGTTCCACTGTAAACTCCTCACACTCAGCTCCCTCTCCCTCCCTCCCTCCCTCCCTCCCTCCTCTCTCAGTCATTTACTGCGGCTGAAGCTGTCACTCTGCAGCTGCACTCTTCCCCTCAGTCAGCACTTTGATGAAGTGCAATTCCACTCCATATTTAAATATTTGAAACTTTTGTTTATCAATAGGAAGTGCTCGAAAACAACTAGCTCACACACTAACATATATTACAATTAATAACACTTCAAAATGTTTTTCTTTCATTTGCTGTAGTGGCTTCAGCATAAAAACAACAACATGTAGAAACAACGGGACAATGAAAGGACACACACACACACACACACACACACACACGTCCTTTGTTGCAAAGGTCCATCTAGAAAGACAAAGCGTTAAAGTTAATCACAACCACTGACCTTTGCAGCATCTACAGATCTGAGCGCACAGATTTTTAGAAACATCTGTGCTGCTTGAAACAAGTCAAACTATCTGATGACAACCATCCTAACAAAGACGACGCCTTCACTAAATGTCATGAAATGGGGAAAGAAATGCTCATAAAGAGCAAGCGTGGCGTCACAAATCTTGAAATTTAACGCCACAAATACTGCACAGCGCACTCCAAGCAAGGGACGATGAACAAAGGCGACTGTCAGTGCAAACCGTCCCCTCCTCCCTCCCTCCCTCCCTCCCTCCCTCCCTCCTCCCTCTCACCAGACAAAGGAGCAGCACTCTTCCACACACACGGAGCGATATCACTTGTCCTCGCACAAACACAGGGCAGAGACACACACACACACACACACACAGCTCTCCTGAACAATGACAGTTAGCACAGATTGACACACACACACACACATACACACACACACAAACACAGCATCAGTACGGATCTCCAATGAACCTCAGCAAGCTTTAAAACAATCACATGTGTCCACTCACACACACACACACACACACACAACAGTGGAAACACTGCACTATATGTCACAGCACTGACTCTGAATCAACAGTGGTTCAGACACCTGTCACTCAATCTCACTTATTTCCACAACTTTACATCAAAGTGTGTGAGGAGCTGCAGGTGTGTGTGTGTGTGTGTGTGTGTGTGTGTGTGTGTGTGTGTGTGTGTGTGCTGTGAAAGCATGGACACATGCAAACTGTTTTTTTTTTTCACAATACAAAGCACTTTTTTTTAAACTATTTCACAATAAAATGCTACTTCTTACATTAAAACTGAGCTGTTTGAAAAGTTGTGACATGAGCTTTCAGGATGAAATAAGCCACTCGCTGTCAATGCACTGAACAGTTCTCAGCATTAAGTTCTAGCAGAGGGAAACAATGAACCCAACAATGAGTGCAGGACATGAGCTCTGCAGCTTCAGGTCCACAGTAACACGGGAAGGGGGAGCTACAGACCACAGGGAGGGGGGGCATGGAATAAAGACAGAAGTGTCAAAGTAAAAAAATGCAAGGAAAGAGGCACAGATTGGATGAGGGAAATGAGTGAGTGAGAGTGAGACAACTGAGAAATAAAGAACACAAGGTAGACAGAGAAAAGGGGACAAAAGAAAAAAGAGAGACCTACAAAGAAAGTACGAGAAAAAGACAAAGAAAGAGAGAGAGAAGTAAAAAGAAAGACATCCGTCCCGTTCTTTCTTACCGTCCTCCAGCATCCCACTCTCCGTTAGCTGCATGCTGCCACTCGTCTCTCAGCTGTTTCCCTCCTCCCTCCTTCTCTTTCTCTCTCTCACTCACTCTCTCACTCACTCACTCTCTCCTCCTCAGCCTCCTCCTCCACAGCCACCTCCACCTCCTGCCTTGTGCTCTGTATGACTGAGGTAACAGAGCCAGCGAGGCTGAGCCTAAAAGAAACAAACTAATGGCAGCACGGAGGCCCGCCCCCTCCACCAATCAGGAGCAAAGAGCAATCTTTCTTTCTCTGGAGAGGAAGAAAGAAGGGAGGAGGAGGCAGAGGAGGAGGAGGAGGAGTTACCCAGTAGTATATCAATTCCTTCTGGATAATGAACATACACACTCGCAGCAGTGCAGCATCGAGCACTAAATCAACAGGTTGCTTCCAGTGAACACACTGGCAGCAGCTGAATGTGAGTAAAAGCCTCGCTTTTTCTTCTCAGTGTGAGAAATCCACATTAACCAGTAACTATTAGTCAACAGTGATGCATTCAAAGGTCTTTTTTTAGTCCAAGAAAAAGCCTAAGAACGCAACACAAAGTCATACATTCTCAGAATCACAGAAGCTTGCATTATTCTCATTGAACATACATTATTATCCTGTTATTGCCAAAGTACATGCTTTTATACTCCATATATGCATATTGATTTTTCTTCTATACTCATCAACATCCAATAATAGCAATCATCTCCATAGCTCTTCATTTGCATGTCAACAGATCCATCGCCAAGACAACGGAGCAAACTCTGTGCACACGGGAAGACTTGGGCACACAGTCACTACAGAGCGACGGTAAACGGACGGTGAGCCGGGATTCTTTTGTCACACCGGAGGGGGTTTCATTTATGCTGAGATTATGACCCGCATCAACAGCTGACACATATGGAGACAAAACATTTGGAGGATTACATCTCCTATGGGCCATACGTCAATCTAATCCAGCAGATGATGATGATTAACATGCTGTATGTAAACAGACAGCACCTGCATGTCTGTGCCACAGGTCACTGGCTGATTTTCCATTAAAGAAACTGAACAAATTGTGTATATTTAAGCTTTAATCTTTGACAGAAATCACTTTTGTACTTAAAATATTATTTCTGCTTATCTTAGCACAAATTATCTTTGTGCAGATAGAACTGAAATGTACTTGAATGGCTCCATCTGTTCCCATCATGTGTGCGCTGCACAGCTGATCTTCATCATCTGTCAATCCTTCAACTGACTCTTGTTTGGTCTATAAATAGTTAGAAAACTGTGGATAACAGTGATTTAATGCTTTCCAAAAACAAAAACATTAAGTTTACTGTCATCAAGGCGAAAAGAACCCTCACTTCATTTGATGTTGACATCAAAAACAAGTATGTTTATGTTTTAACAGAAGACCCTCAAACTGATTAATCACAGCATGTATGCATAAGGTTTATGTTTAAGTCATAAACTGGGCAGAAGCAGCAGAACTCTGTAAAAACAGCATACAATGATCACATCGCTGCAGAAGAAAGCGTCTCTACAGCTTCTATTGTTCATACAGTAATTGTGCTCTGTTGCATAACAATGCAGAGAATGCAGAGGCAACATTAAATCACAAGTGTCCAAGATCGAATGCAAGCACCATGTCAGAGACCTGCCATAAATGCATGGTTTCACACCAGTGGAGGTCCACGGACACGACAATGTGAGGTACATGGGAATTACTGTAAAATACGGTATGGTCCTTTAACCGTTACAGCCGGTGATTTTCCAGTGAAAGCTGAGACTCTATGTTCACCCCTTATCCACACACACACACACACACACACACACCCTTCCAACATAAAGTTGCCAGTGGAAACACAGGCTTTGCCCTCCCCTGGGGCTGGGGGTTGGTGGCGCTCCACCTGTGCTAAGCACCCCAAACACAAAGGCAACACAAACACGGCGACAATCAGTTTGCATATAAGCACACACGCATATGCAGAGACGACAGACATGCACCTCTTCATTCAACTGAAAGCAACTTCTGCGCTTTTCAGCGTCGGGATTACGAGGATGATATTGTTTCTCTGCTCTTCTCTGACAGTGACTGATGGACACGCTGTAAACCATTTCATCCATTTTATGGACAAAACAACTCAAGAATAACAATCAAAACTGAGAGGAATGATCAGGTGCGACTGGATTCCATCACTTGCAGCACAGTTCCTATGCAATTCCATTTAATTAGCATCGGCACCCCTTTGTGTACGTCCCTCTGTTCATTCACTGGAGCAAAATATGAGACGTTAATCTTGATTTTTCCACCCATGACAATGGCCCCCGCGTTGACAGCATCTGTACGTGAATGTAGGAGTGAGACATGATGCTACAGAAAAGGATGCACGAGCTGTCACTGCCTCTCTCTTCTACTCAAGTCAACACAATTGGAGCACAGGCTGGTTTTGAAATAAAGAGCCAAAGATGGAGGTTGCAGAGCATGTACAGTAGGAGGAAGAGGGGAAATGATGAGGAGGAAGAGACAGAGCTACCCAGCGTCTCCTGGAAACAACACACGGCGTCCCACATCTGCGCCATGATCCATTCAATGGAGAGAGAGAAAGAAAGAGAGAGAGAGAGAGGGGTCAGATGACACTGGCACAATTGCCGTGGAATGAATGAATGAGGGGATGAATGAATGAAACACATTCAGCTGAGTGTGACAGTTGGTTAGATTGGGGCACACACAGTTATAGCTGCGTGTCAGTGAAGGATGTTATGATTATAAAACGCTCCGGAGGTTTCATTACCGGTTTCGCTCATTACTCCCTCTCTCTCTCTCTCTCTCTCTATGTGTGTGTGTGTGTGTCGTATCCCATCCCCCTTTTCTCCCGATGTTGGCACCAACCACAGCTGATTCCGGGATGATCTACGCGGGAGCGCGTTTATCGCTGACCGGTGAAACACGCACACAATGGGCAGTTGCGAGGTCGTGCATTGTTGTGTAATGCAGCCGTTTGTTACTGCTGTGTAATAATATATTATATTATATAATATGTATATATATAAGCATGTATTTAACACACGGAGTGACGTGTAGGCGATCACATTTCACTGTCTTCAGCAGCAGCGACTGTATCAGAGCATTGATGACCGACTAACCCACAATGATGTGTTTAAAGTAACTGGCACATTTTAACCTCAAGTACACAAAAATGTTGCCAAGTCGCAATAAAAGGGTTATAACAAGTTAATGTAGAGGTTTCTAGTGAAGCCCTTGAAGACAGACGACCTAGATAGTGCTCACAGTCGACGGGGGGGTTGTAGAAGCAGCAGCAGCAGCAGCAGCAGAAGCAGCAGCAGCAGAAGCAGCGGAACTCTTCCGACAATTCAAAGAGACAGCGAACGCAACACAAGGTCCTGTCCGCGTGTGCTTACCTGGTGGTTGGTCCATTTCCAGGTAAAATATCAGCTCTGTGGAGTATGGCATCACCACGTCCCTCCAGTCTCCTTCCTCTCCGGCTTTTTCCGTCGTCCAAACTGTGTTATACATTGCTGTCGTGTGGCTTAACCTGACTATCTTTCTCCGCAAAAAGGAAAAAAATACTGGGTTTTGAAAATGGGAACGTATAAAAATGATAATTAAAAAAAAGCCTCACAAACGCCTATCTATCTACTTGTATGTCTACGACCTGAAACCCTGCTTCAGACGAGAATAAATAAACCAACCGTGTACAGCAAGCACCGGGCTGCGACTGCGTCCTCCGACATAATAACGTGGGGCTCTTCATGAAGGCCCTCCGTGTGTGTATATATCTACATGTATGTATATATATATCTATATCTATATTAAAACGGCGGGAAAGTAGATGCCAGCTCTACATTTCAGGCCCTTCGTCTGCTCCGCCGCTGCCACCACAGTTTCACCAGCTTCATTTTTAACAGGAGCACTGACAGGAGGAGGCCAGCGGAGGCTGACAACGACCGGGCCAAACCACTGCGCCGCGCTTCACGGGGGGACACGCACACACACGCACACACGCACAAGCGTCTTCAAACGCGACATAACAAGTACAACTAAGCACTACATTTATGCTAAATCCGCGCTGTGTCTGTAAATATTGTATGGAAATAAAACAAACTGCCGCTGTTGTCTTGCATTATTCACATGTCTCCCCGTTCACATACTCGCAGTAGTCGGCGCCATTCTTTCCGGCCAACCGACACGAGCGATCGTGTGCGCGAGCTCAGAGGCTGGATTCAAAAGCCAATGAGGAAATGAGTTGGTTTTCACTGACTGTGGCTCCTGGTTCACACAGCACCACGCAACATGAATATTAAAGAGCTAATGTCGTCTTATTTCCCTGCACGCGTTAGTTTATTAAAGGTTTTCACGTTTGTTCATTTACTTATTCATCTTTCCAGGCAACTTTTTATTTTCATACAAGAAGGGGAACTAGCGTAACTCAATGTATGTACTTTATGTAGAACGACAGATCCACAGCTGCCGCCACCAATTAGCACAAATGTGTCACTGATTGACCTCAGTGATCAAATATCTCAGAAGAAAACAACAGGTTCAATGTCCCTGTGCACTAAATACACCAAGGATTCTGTTATAGCAGAATAAGCAGTTTACAAACGTCAGTTTTCCTGTGAGAAAGAGGCTGTCTCATGGTTTTGTCTCATGTAATTACTGAAGACATAAGTATATAGACATAGTATCTTTTATTTGGTGAGCCTGAAAGTCTGTTTTCCCTCGTGTCACAGCTCTCTGCGATGTTGTCAATGAGAGCAAGTGTTCATACTTCTGTCATTTTCAAACCCAAATCACTGCAAAGTCAGGTCTTAATGTTGCTGTGCAGACGAGTTCTTGGTAAATCCAAGAGTCTGTTGCTTGCGTTTGTCCCCATGGCTCCGTCTTCTTCGTCTTCTGCTCACTGTGTGCATGTTGCACAGCAGTGACTCACCTCACTTGTCTGACATATGTGTTGTCTTATATGTCCATAGAGGTGAATGACATCATTACCTGCCAGAGGGTGTCACCTTGGTTATGTGATGTCATCAACCAGAGCGCTATTCTATTTTATTTATGTCATATAAACAGAATACATCAGAAACACATCTCTTAGCAGGACCCCGAGCCTCTTTAGCTCTTTAGCCAACCCAACGCTACGACATAATACACTATTAAGCTAGCTTTTCTTGCTATTCTTAAGCGTGAGAAGTAGAAAATGCCCATTTTTCCTGCAGCTGTAATGTGTTTGGTCTGGTCTTCTTTAACTCTGGAGGAAGAAAAGGTGCCATTAACAGCTGATGATGATGATGCACGCTGCCTACAGTGAGATAAACACAGTTCCAGTAAATGATATAGAAGCTTAACCGTGAGCTTAGGGATGCTACAGAGGTGCAAACATGTATTTAGGAAGCCTATAATACAGGGATTACTGCACACACACACACACACACAAATGGATATTATGGATTTACAGGATTGCTGGTCTATTTCAGGACTGATCCATGTCGCTTCTTATTTCCAGATTTGACTTAAAAAAACAGCTGCTGTAATCAAAGTTTTTGTATTTGATCTTTTCGCTGAACATTTTAGTTGAACAGTCTGCAGCTTCAGTCCTACATTCAACTCTCCCAACTGCATGTTATCTACTCATCAGTAGCAACAGCAGACGGTGACAGACAAAGATCTAGACTGGCTGCTGAACGTGGAGGAGTCAGATATTTTCCTCGGGGGCTGGTAGAGACCACTAACAGAGAAAATAATGAATTTAATTGGACTCCTAATTAGGCGGCTGTTCACTATATTCATTTAAATGACCGTGGCGTTATTGCCCCTAATTGCCCCTAACTCACCTAAAGCATTTAACATAATACATAGATTTAATTCAAATCTTTGAATATTTGCATTTGGTATTCATCAAGTGTGGACTGGTTCTAGAGGGGGTCCAACCAGGGCCAGTGCCCCTTTAACAATGAGCCTCGTCTTGTCTGTTGCCCCCATCGAAATGGTGAACCCATACGACAGAGAAGGAGATGTTGAGCATGTACATCTCCAAACACAAGAAGAGGAAGATGGTGACTGCCAATGCAAGCACAAGAGAGAGGTTGGACTATGTTATCGTGCTTTTCCCAAACTAGTGTATTAGTTGTGTACAATTCACGAGTGGTGTTTTGAAATTTTCCCACTCCCGCGCGTTTTGCTCCTGTGTGGATAAAATGCTGATATGTAAAAAGAATAAATGAAAACGGATTCACCTAAACTCGTTTTCTCGTTCACAGCTTTTCAGTCTCTATTAAAAAAGAGCCGTGTAAAGGTGACGACAAAAAACAAACAATGGCATCATGATGACCCAGACGGGTCCAGGCCAGCAGTCATCGTCATGTTAATCTCCTGCTAACAGCCTAATATCAATACAGCATCTTCAGTGGGGGGCTGCCGCCACCAGTAATTACAGCTGCCCTGTCTATCTGTCTGTCTGTCTGTCAGCTGTCCTACTTCAGGGAGCAACAATAAACGAAAAGGTCTGTTTCCCAGTCTGCTGTCCATCCACTCTGTCTCCCCTCTACACCCTCCCACCCACTCATCCATCCATCCATGGTCCTGTCCTTCTCCACCCTGAACTCCTCTGTCTCATGTGTCCATCACACGAGAAGAAGAGGACTGGGTGAATGTCAGTGAATGAAATCTGTTTAATGCAACACACACACATGTTTGTGTGTGTGTGTGTGTGTCAGTGGGTGAGTGGGTGAGTGGGTGGTTGTTTCACAGATGGCTCGTGGTGGACATACACTGCCCAAAGCTCCTCTCTGTCAAGTGTGTCGAACAGGTTTAATTGCCACTGCCGCTCCGTGTGTGTGCATGTGTGTGTGTGTGTGTGTGTGTGTGTGTGTGTGTGTGTGTGTGTGTGTGTGTGTGCAGCCAGGCAGATGGAACCCCAACAAAGACACAGGAACTGACACTGCCCCAAAAGAGAAAGAGAGAGGAAGAAGGAGGGGCAGACAGAGGGAGGAGGAGGATGGGAAAGGCAGCATTAAGCTACACTGTCCCCGGCCATCAGCCCCCTGCTCCCTATTTAACCTCCTCGACAATAGGGCAGAGTGGCATCAAGTGGTCTATTTGCATAGTATAATCACATATGAAGCATACTCATATGAAACAGTGATTCCAAATTAAACATCTAAATGTGTTTCCATCCACCGAGGTTAACAATCTGCTTATATAAACACAACATACCAGAAATAAATAGAACATTCTGAATAACCAAAGCTTGGACGATACTTTGTGAAAAAAAAAAAAGAAGCAATTATCACTTGTGATTTTTGTGATTTTTTACCATAAATGTTCATGGTTGTGGAGCCTAGTTTTCTCTATGTTTACAACTTTTTCCACTCATTGCTTTACCAAAAAGACAGGAATATGATAATTATAGATGTATATATATATACTGTATATATATATAGAATATATAGAATTGTTGTCTCAGAACAAGGTCACCATGGTCTGCGTGCATAAACCAATGATTCATGTTTTTATCCACTAGTTAGTCAATAATCTGCTTATAAAAACATAATAACAGAAACAAAATTACAAATAACAAAGCTTGGTTGATCATCTACAAAAGAAACCGCAAAAATTTGTCCTGTGATGGACTGATGGCATGTCCAGGTGTACCCTGCATGTCTCTGTCCCCCTGCGATGTGTTGAATAAAGCAGTAGACAATGAATGAATGAATGAATGCTTCTCATTGGACAGGCTTTTCAGTTTTTGGGACAGAGAGTGAGTGGTTTACAAAGTAACACACTTGCTGGTCCAAACGTGTCATAAACACATTGTTGAGCTATCATACCTGAGCAGGTGCATGTTGTCAAGTGGCTAAAGTCTGTGTTTCTGTGGCATCTGTGTCGTCAGTGAGAGTCAGTGTCTGTGTCTCACACGCTGTAGTTATAGAAACATGCCTGTTGGTTTATGTGTGTGTGTGTGCATGAGAAAGACAGAAAGCCCAGGTGACTTCCAGGGAATCAGGTGTTGAGTATGCCAATTCTGTTGCTATAGAGACCGATGTCCAGTGAGGTGCCAACAATGTCTCTTTTAAGAGGCTTTAAGCAGAAACAAAGGCACTGCCCTGAAAGCTCATATCATGTGCCACCAACCGAGTATCAGCAGCAGAACAAAAATCCATACAGTGATGATTTCTGTCATTAATCACAAACCATAATCTTTGTGCACCAAAATCTATTGGCATGGGGTAAGATGGCGCCTGTGATTGGCATACGGCTGCCTCTGCATCTGCTGTCCCCCGTCAGCTGCTCCTTGTAATTATCCCTGTCATCGTTTCAAGTTTGATCAACTCTATCTCCTGATCTACAATGTGATCGCTCCACACTAACCCGAAAACTGAGCCTTGGCCTCCCTCCAGGCTGTGACCGGGATGGATATACGAGCTGTCTGTGCTCTATCCCTCTGCAAACACCTGGATTACAACCATCAACTAAAATCCCAGTATGTCCTGACCCACCGCGGCCTCTGCCTGTGGCCCCGCTCTCTTAACCCAGTCGGCTGGGAATGACAGGAAGTCACCTTCATGGACCACAACTGTGTTGCAGACTGTAGAGCAGAGCACAGGTTACAGTCTGCATTACTTTTACTGACGAGTAAGTATTTACAAGATACATGGAGTTGTATAATGAATACAAATATGTGTTCACAAGGGCAGCATCGGACCTGATACCTGACACTGATATTGGTGCATCGCGGGTTAATAATGTTATTAGTGTCGACTAAGTGAAAAAATAATCGACCGATTAGTCAACGACTAAAATAATCAGTGTTTGAACTCATGCACTCACCTGTTTGTTTATCATGTTATTTATATTTTCAGTCTACACACAGAATTAGTGATAAAGCTGGTGTATAAACACAAATGCCCTCCACTGCTGCTGCTGCTGCTGCTGCATGTATGTGAGTCAAGGCTTGGCTCTGTTTTAGTTTACATGTTATCTTCTCTGTGCTTGTGAGGAACACGTTTGAGGTCAGACACCACCTGCAGCCTGAACGACAGCACATGTCGTGATATGTTACAGAGCATACTGTAACTGAATCAAAGCCTCCTTTAATCGCAGCTGTTATACGTTGTGACATGAGATAGAAGAGATAGACACCACAAGGAGCACGACACACACACACACACACACACACTGACACAGCTGAAAGAAGCTATCGTGACCCTCCGGCACCTGGTGACCTTATCTGCACACACACACACACACACTCTGTATGCAGGTGAGACAGATGGAGACACACACTTTTACATCGACACATTCTGTGCAAAATAAAAAACATTTTAATTAGTGCTGTCAAACGATTAAAATATTTAATCGCGATTAATCGCATTAATGTCATAGTTAATGGCACGTTTGTATCTATTCTAAATGTCCCTTTATTTCTTCTCATTTTAATGCTCTTATCATCATAGAAATGTGGATCTGCTTGCTTTGTGCAGATGTTTTTTATTGAGACAATATCTCTGTCACCTGCATATTGTGAGTTATTCCTCTTCTTGTGAGAGCGGCTCAATAATAAGAGAGACTGTGTATCAGCTGCAGTGTGTGAATAAAGTCCCATGCTTTAATATGTTGTGATGAGCTAATCCGAGCTAAAGGAGCTAGCGGTCTTTGGAGGTCTCCTCACTACGGTTCGGGGGTCTGCCAGCTCGGTAACACTGCAGACATCATGACGTGGATGTGGGGAGTGCGTGGAGAAATGATCCAGGCTGCGTTGGCCATCCACTCAAAATGTAACGTTAGTCTACGACTCTTTGGCCCAAACGAGTGTGTGTGGCCTGTTGTGTTGTTTCCGGTCTTGCTGGATCTGGTGTTGTTTTTGCTCACATGCTGTTGCAACAGCATGTGAGCAAAAACGACAGAGTTTGCGCGGCCAAAAACAACGTTAATCTCACGCTAAAAAATTGACGTCGTTAAAATGGGTTTGCGTTAGTAACACGTTTAACTGACAACACTAATTTTTACATTACCTCACCACAAACAAAAGTTGATTGTGGAGTTCCACAAGGCTCAGTGCTTGGGCCTATACTTTTTACTTTATATATGCTTCCTCTAGGGAACATTATTAGGAGGCACAACATACACTTTCATTGTTATGCAGATGACACACACCTCCTCCTCTCCTGTGGAACCAGCTTCCAATGACAGTTCGGGAGGCGGAGCCTCTCTCTGTATTTAAAGTTAAACTTCAAACTTTCCTTTTTGATAAAGCTTATAGTTAGAGCTGGTTCAGGGAAACCTGGACCAGCTCTTAGTTATGCTGCTATAGAACTAAACTGCTGGGGGATTTTCCTGTGGTGCACGCACATTCACTCTCTCACACTCAGCTTTTGATTATGACTTTTTATATGTCATTAACCTTGTCTCTTTCGCTCCCTAGTTTGTGTCTTTCCTTCCTTCCTTCTCTCTCTCTCTGTATTCTCATCTTGCAGGTTGCAGGATCCAGATCCAGTTTTCGAGGCTATCCATATCATACATATCATCACCATTATTATTGTGCTATAATTAAAAAGTCGATATCATTGACTGTATAAACTTGTAACTTGATACAGTTGTTGTGTATCTGCTGCTGGTCTCTCTCTCTCTTCTGTCTCATCTCCCTCTTGTCCTTTCTCTCCCCCCTTTCTGTCCCCCACCTCTCCACTGTCCCCCATTTTCCTTTCACCCCAACCGGTCGAGGCAGATGACCGCACATCTCTGAGTCTGGTTCTGTCAGAGATTTCTTCTTCTGTTAAGAGGGAGTTTTTTCTCTCCACTGATGCCTAGTGTTTGCTCATTGTGTGAACTGTTGTGTTTCTCTGCTCTCCTTGATGTTGTCTATGTTCAGAGCCTTGAGATAATGTATGTTATGATTTTGTATGCTATACAAATAAAATTTAACACATTACATTACATTTAGTAGACGCTTTTATCCAAAGCGACTTACAATGGAATTGAGCACAATCAGCCAGGGGTGGAGTCGAACTTGCAACTATTGCTACCATGATGTCTTTCACACACAGGGTCTTAACCACTGAGCCACGTCATTCTGTTCTGACATACATAAAGCAAAACTTAAGGCTCCAGGTGGAAGGTTGGAGATGGTGTGTAAATAAAGCCTGGGCTACAACACCGACAGTTGTCTGACAGCAAAGAATGATGTGGAACTCCGCTGCTGCCTCAGTTGCCATGTGTCAGGGTAAAGAAATAGCTCTTGCACACACCACATCGCCTTCAGCTGACAAGCAACCAGCACAAACTCTCTGCACCTGCATGAGAAGAAAATGACTCTCCTTACCAGCAGGTGGAAGTACTGTGTATTTGTCAATGAAATAAAGGAAAAGTCTATTCAGAGTTAGTTTATCTTGCCTGGTCTTCACACAGATGGAGAGGTCTCTGATTGCTTAAATTCAATATGTGTCTTTGTTTATCATACCCTCAATCTTTTTCTGATGCACTAATATTAAAAATGATTAGTGCAATATATCTGAACATGGTAACATTTGAATGAACAATAATGAATTGCAATGCAATGGGAAAGAAATACCATAAGAGTCATTTGTATATCTGATAATTAATTCAAAGGGAAACCATTATTTAACCCATTGCCAAGTTACAAGTCTCGACTTTACACCTACTCTCATAATCTTGTTGATAGTGCAGCAGCCTCACTGTGTACAAAATGTGGATCCTGCAGCCCCGGAGCCAAAGGTACCGAATGAACCAACAAGATGCCAACAAGAGCCAATGGTGCCACATAGACCATCACGACGAGGGCTATGGACTGTCATTGATTGCCCAGCTGCCGAACATCAGGACAGCTGTTTGTTTATAGTTGTTATAGTTGCTTACGTCTAAAATATCTTTAGAATATGTTCCTCACTTTATCTCACGATTAGCCTTTTCAAAATGGAAATTAAAGTTTGAAAATCACACACTCTCCACACCAAAGTCCACAGAGAAAATCATGCAGCACAATCACACAATCACTGCACTGTTGTGTAAAGAATCATAACACATGTGGAATTCTAGTTGAGAGCTAAATATCATACAAATGCACATGTGCAGTCTTCATTTTAGTGTTTCATGGGAATAATTGTCCCCATGAGTGTGTGTGTGTGTGTGTGTGTGTGTACTAATTCAGTGTTTGGACACATTCTCTACTGTCACAGAGTTACTACTGTGCATTCTATCAATTTCTCCTTTTAAAGGAAAGCCTGTAGATTGCATGTTTGTTGTCAGGGGAGAAACAGAGGCAGCAGACTGAGGGAAGCAATGGATGGATGGTAGGAGGATGTGTTAGAGGAGGAGGAGGAGGAGGAGGAGGCGGTGGATCCTAGTGCACCCGACTGCAGTGCTAGACTGAAGCAAACGATGCAGGAGAGACAACAGGATGAGGGCTGATCAAAGTATGGGCTGGGACATGGAAACAGCCGTGTGTGTGTGTGTGTGTGTGTGTGTGTTTACCTCTTTAGAACCTTTTCTGGCATAAACACTGACCTTGTTAGGATTAATAGACTCCATGGAGACCAAAACCTGGTCCTAATGAGGCAGAACCAGAACTGGTTGAATTAGCTAAGATTGCAATTGTGGTTAGGTTAAAATTAGGGTTAGTCAGTAACTGGTTCTGGTTAAGATTAGGGATAAGATTTGGTTATAGGCTGTCCAAATGAATGGAAGTCAATGCAGTGTGTGTGTGTGTGTGTGTGTTCCAAGTATTATGTATGTTGCGGGGACCTGAATCTGTTTTCATAGTCACATTAAGGGGACTTGTAAAAAATCAAGTCCCCATAATGTCAATTATTATAATTTAAGTTGAAGACATGTTGTATGGTGAAGTTAAATTCAGGGTTATTTAGGGTTAATGTTAGGCTGGTTAAGGTATCCAGTAAGTAAGTGTCCAGGAAATAAAATCAATTTAAGTCAATGTAATGTCCTCTGAAGTAATGGAAACCAGACTGTGTGTGTGTGTGTGTGTGTGTGCACAGTGATGATGAGACCGCCGTTTGTTCTATTTCTGAGCTTATTATCCACAGCCCTCAGTGCTTTTCATATTTTGTCTGCTGCTGCTGTAATAACTGGAGTGGAAAGTACAATTTCACTGTAGACTGTATATACACGAACAGGCTGCTAAACATAGACAGTGGAGTGGGGTCTGAGGGACACGCACACACACACACACACACACACACGCGCTCATGGTTGCATAATATGCCGCGACATCTTTGTGTGGTGTATGTTTTATGCATCCGTATTTGATGCATAAAACATATCACATTCATCACATTTCTACCTATGATTAAAATGCATGGCATTAGGTTTGCACCTTACAAAGTCATCGTAGGTTTAACCATCGACTTTGAGCAAATGTAACATGAATGACTTTGACTGTATGAACTACAATAACATTGTGTGGTTGTTTGTCTCTAATCACATTAGCTGGCATTGGTGACATTTTGATATTTGATATTTGGAAACTTCCACCTCACAGCAGTCGTAATAATTAGTGAAACTGATGTTGAGAGAACTAAATTACCATCTTAGATTTAATCAAATCCTTTCCCCTCCATCACTCTCCAGCAGCTCAGACTAAGAGAAACACTGACATATGAAAGGCCATTCCAGGTATATGGTAACCTCTGTTTAGTACATGTGTGAGTGAAAATCACTGCTGCCTCTGGTGGATCCTGCAGAACAGTCCAACACTGTGAGTCATGTGCACTCCAGCTGAGGCACCAACAATTAGCGCTGCATTCTTAAACATTCCAGCTCAGCTAATTCAATCTTCCTTGGCTCTCTGGATCTATCTCTCCTGCCCAATGAAGCAGAGGACTCATTATTGTTCAGGGTGGATTTCAGTTCCTCTCCTGGCTCTGACCAATCCCGTCTCATCGAACCAGTGAAAACTGCTCCACCTGTGCAAACTCAGGCTATCTCAGTGCAGTGCAGGCACACACACGCACTTTTATCCTCTCAGGTAGCCCACAGTGCTGTGTGAGTGAGAGGGGGCGTGGCTACAGTAGAGCAGCGAAAGCAGAAAGAAGTGTGCTTTTTTTTACCGATCTTTTTAACGATATCTTTTGCATTACTTTTCCAAACAGCGTCAAACTGCACTTACTCGTGCACGTAGCAAGACACCTGTCGATCAGACCAGCGGTTTGAGAGATAGACAGACAGGTGTTCCTGAAAATTATAGATAGACGTTGGTTATGTTATAATAATTATTGTTATTTTATTGACGAGCATTTTTTTATCCATAAAATGCCAAAAATGGTGGAAAATGTCAACAAAAATAACAACATTGTCTGTAAGATCTTCATAAATATAAAGTAGAAAAGACAGTGAGTAGAAGTGAGAGGATGAGGTAAATGACAGACGTGATCATTTTTACTACTTAAATGAACTCTTCATGCTGATCTGGGGAAAGTGAACAGGTTTTGTGGACAAGTCCAGACAGACAAAATTACAGCACTGGGACTGAGAGCGATGGGATTGAGCGAGTGCAAGAATACAAACGACAAAGACGTTTAAGGACACGACGGTGACACGTTATTATTTGCTCCATTGAAATTCAGAGCAGCACATTTTTGCTTCACATACCCAGGGTCTAATAGTCACTTGGGAAATATTAGTGTCAGGAGTATCAGTCGAGACTGAGTGAAGGCCAGATTGAAAGCGACAAAAAACCAATTCAAAAAGGACAGGGAGGAAATCAACTTCACTCTTTTGAGCCACTTTCTGGTGAAGTGACAGTTTTAGCACTTGTTGGTGTCAAAGGTTCAGAAGCAGACGTTTGCTATTTAGAAAACAGTGATCGCAGATCACAATCACAGAGAGTGTGTACGCCGAACTGCAACTCACATCTTAGCCCTAAACTGAACCAGTTCCTCAGAAATGAGGTTCTGCCTCATTTGGACCAGGTTTTGGTCCAGGCGGACTACTGGTCCTGACAAGGTTAGTGTTTATAGCAAGTGTCTTAATGTCTTATTTAGATTGCAGTATTTTGCTGGCACACACGTAGACAGACAGACAGACAGACAGACAGACAGAACAAATGACATATCTGCCTCTCTTCCTCTCTCTCCGGGGAGAGGAGTCGAGCAGCAGACAGACGCTGACTCTCTAACAGGTGATGTCATCCTGCAATGTGAGCTTCCCTGTGGTCCTGATCCCATGATGCAACACTCTGGTGACACTGTGAAACAGGTTGCTGCTGCCGCAGGCTGCTCCATAAACTGCTGAGCTGCCTCCCTCTCTCTCCCTCCCTCCCTCCCTCTCTCTCCCTCTCTCTCCTCACATATTTAGCACTGCATCTCTTCTGCATCCATTAGCCTAAATGAAGTCTTCCTTTATTGCGTCCTCTCTTCAAACCCAGCTCTCTCTGTCCTACATCTCACTTGATCATATTCTCCTCCTTCTTTTCTGTCTTCTATTTTGTCTCTCGACCCACTCATATACCCCACACACACACACACACACTTGTTCTCCTCTGGTTGTCAGACAGACAGACAGACAGACAGACAGACAGAACCAAGTAGGCAGGCTGCAAAGCCTCTAACACAGGGGTGTCAAACATACGGCCCGGGGGCCAGAACCGGCCCGCCAGAGGGTCCAATCCGGCCCACAGGATGAATTTGTTAAAATTTCACACTAATCTAAACGTAATGTCAAATGCTCCAGATACCTGTGACTAAATGTTTGTGCCTTTATAGATCCAGTGTGCTGTGTAAATAGTACATTTAGGCATGATATTGTTGAAATTGCACTTATATTTCCTTCATTAAATGTAAAACAAAGGAGAAAAAACAAAGGAGTTCTTGTTGCTCATAGGTTATTATTCTATTATTTTGCTATTTATACTGGTCCGGCCCCCTTGAGATCAAATTGTGCTGTATGTGGCCCCTGTACAAAAATGAGTTTGACACCCCTGCTCTAACAGGTCTGGCAGAATCTGGCAGACAAATCTTTGACTCTTTTCTCTCTGTCATGTAAGTCATGATGATATTTTTACAAGATCTGAGAACATGTGGACATCGCTGGGTCAAAGACCATGAACAGGAACCTGACGATGGCTGAAGAAATAAAACCTCACACCAGCACCATACCATGACTTAATGATTGAATCAAACATAATATATATGTATATATATATATATATATATATACATATATATATATATATATATATATATATGTACACATATATATATATATATATATATATTATATACTGATTAGATACTGTTTTTAAAACATGCTGAAAGTTGGGGCAACTAAGTAAATAAAATAACAAGATGATTGTCACACTGCGGTGAGACCTGTCCTGTTTTTATATAGTGACTTCCTGTGTTTTATTGTGAAAGTAACTTTCCTCTCATTACAGACCACTTGCCCTTCCTGTCACCAGCCTGATCACCTCCCTTGATTGCCCCGATTGTTTCCACCTGTTGCCCCACCCTCATGTGTATTTAGTTTCTGCATCTAGTGCCATAGTTTTGTCACTTCAAGTTTTGTTTGTCATTGCATTTTCATCGCCGGATTATTTTGCACTTGAGGAGAGTTTCACTAAGATCAGAATCAATAAAGTTTGATTACCAAGTACTTCCTCTGCGTCTGAGTCCTGACCTGACAGTGATGACAAAGATAACACTATACAACCAGGCCGAGGAGAAAACCTGAAACCTGACGCCCTCTTCCCAACTCCCAAAAGAAACCACCAGCAACAAACTGGATTATGCGATAAAAAAAACCTCCACACCCTTCACGATGCACTGAAAACTTGTCTTTCATTCAGCACATGTCTGAGTTAGTCAGTTCTGATTTAAGGAGTTCCTCATGTGCAGGTCTGCAGCATCATCATGTTTATTATAATGTTGTTATAATAAAAATACACTGAAGCAGCATCATGTCATTGTATCTACATCTGTGTGAAGTCAAGGACTGAAATCAGATGAAGAAAGCTGTCATTCAATGCCCTTTAAACCATGTGTATTACTCTGGAGGACTATATACAATAATTAATAATAGATAAAACTGAAGACTATAAATAATACTAATAGTACTTTCATAATAAGAATAATAACAAAGACTTGGCTGCATATAAAAATCAACTACTTAATACAACTTTTTTTTAATCTGAGCACAACTGAACAGGCTCTGAGGGAACTCTCGTTAGTGAGTTGTTGGCCTGTAAATGAATAAAATCCTCTTTGACCGATCACAGTTGGCTAACTGCTGAATTTAGTGGGTAACTTTTATCAAATGTAATTTTTTGATTGCTTTCATGGTGTTTCACATTCCCACTTTTAATCACTTCCACTGTCTCAGAGCAGATGAGACACAGCGGTTTCAAGCTTCCTAAGAGAAGGATAAACATCAATGCCATCCGGATTCATTCTGGATTAAAAGCCTGGTTTTCGGTGTCAACCTTATGCCGTTGAGTTTTACGCCATGTCGGTTCTGGCTCTAATAGTGACCTATGCTCTACACCATTTAAAACATTAAACAAGACAATGTGAATGTTTTACACATGTATGCACCTCCACATGCAGCCATGCAGCTGTGGGTCATTATCAAAGGAATAATCCTCAGGGATAATCATGTTCAAGTCAAAGTCCATAAACCTGAACCCACTTTCACCCACAGAGCTCTGACCCGCACTGATCTTAGTTTTCCTTTACCTTTGTTAAACCTTGTTAAATCCTTTATAATCCTTTATGCAGAAGTGTAAAACAATATATGTGAGCTATGTGTGTGCAGGGTCTAGACTAAGACTAATCCAGATCTGATCCTGAGTATGGATTTGGCATCAATTTAAATGTAACATGGTTCAGTCCCACTAAACAAGTTCAGATGATTATATCTCAGTGACGTCTTAATGGGCACAACAAAACCCCGCATCCGATGTGCAAAGGCCTTAAAGGAATACTTCACTAATTAGTATTTATCTTTGTTTTACTAGAATATGGAAAGTATTTTTGAAAAATTGTGCTTCCTAACCTCAGTTTCCCCTGAGTCGAGAAATATCTTATCTAAATATCTTATACCAGTGACACTTGCTTACGCTAATTCTGCACTTTTTAGACCCACTTGGTGTCCATGTGTCAGACTGGTGTCCATGTGTCGGGCTGGTGTCCATGTGTCGGGCTGGTGTCCATGTGTTGGACATGTGTCAGACTGGTGTCCATGTGTCAGACTGGTGTCCATGTGTTGGACTGGTGTCCATGTGTCTGGTGTGTGTCAGACTGTCCATGTCAGACTGGTGTCCATGTGTCAGACTGGTGTCCACAGGCTGGTGTCCATGTGGACTGGTGTCCATGTGTCAGGGAAAAGTGTGTGTGTCCATGTGTCGGGCTGGTGTCCATGTGTGTCCATGTGTCAGGCTGGTGTCCATGTGTCCAGTGTGTGTGTCAGGCTGGTGTCCATGTGTCAGGGTGGTGTCCATGTCTGGTGTCCATGTGTCAGGTGGTGTCCATGTGTCTGGTGTCCATGTGTGTGGCTGGTGTCCATGTGTCAGACTGGTGTCCATGTGTGTCCAGTCCATGTCCATGTGTCAGACTGCTGTCCATGTGTCAGACTGTCCAGTCTGGTGTCCATGTGTCAAACTGGTATCCATGTGTCAGACTGTCCATGTGTCCACCTGTCACTGGTGTCCATGTGTCAGGCTGGTGTCCATGTGTCAGTGTGTCCATGTGTCAGACTGCTGTCCATCTGTCAGGCTGGTGTCCATGTGTCAGACTGGTGTCCGTGTCCATCTGTCAGACTGGTGTCCATGTGTCCATGTGACAGACTGGTGTCCATGTGTCCATCTGTCAGACTGGTGTCCATGTGTCCATGTGACAGACTGGTGTCCATGTGTCCATGTGTCAGGGTGGTGTCCATGTGTCAGGTGGTGTCCATGTGTCGGGCTGGTGTCCATGTGTGTCAGACTGGTGTCCACATGTGTCCAGACTGGTGTCCAGACTGCTGTCCATGTGTCAGACTGCTGTCCATGTGTGTCATGTGTCCAGATGTCCATGTGTCAAACTGGTATCCATGTGTCAGACTGGTGTCCATGTGTCAGCTGGTGTCCATGTCAGATTGGTGTCCATGTGTCCATGTGTCAGACTGCTGTCCATCTGTCAGGCTGGTGTCTGTGTGTGACTGGTGTCCATGTGTCCATCTGTCAGACTGGTGTCCATGTGTCCATGTGACAGACTGGTGTCCATGTGTCCACTGGTGTCCATGTGTCCATGTGTCCATGTCCATGTGACAGGCTGGTGTCCATGTGTCAGACTGTCCATGTGACTGTCCATGTGTCCAGTCCATGTGTCCCACTGTCCATGTGTCCATCTGTCAGACTGGTGTCCATGTGTCCATGTGACAGACTGGTGTCCATGTGTCCATCTGTCAGACTAGTGTCCATGTGTCCATGTGACAGACTGGTGTCCATGTGTCCATGTGTCCATGTCAGGCTGGTGTCCATGTGTCCATGTGTCCATGTGACAGGCTGGTGTGTGTCAGACTGGTGTCCATGTCGAACTGGTGTCCATGTGTCCATCCGACAGGCTGGTGTCCATGTGTCCATGTGTCAGACTGGTGTCCATGTGTCCATGTGACAGACTGTGTCTCTGTGCCACTGCCTCATACAACCTCACATAGAACAACCTGATCTTTGATTCAGGACATTTATGTAGTAGATTGTTTTCATGGTCTCCATCTGCTGCCAAGTGTTGTACTAAATAATGTTTATTGTGCTATGATGTGCTATTGGGACACATCATTTGCATATTCAATGTTTTTATTTCATGACTCAAGGCTCTGTGGGGTTTTATTGCAGTTGTCCCTCATGTTCCTTCTGAAATGATGTGTTGCATGTGTTTAATTAGGGCCACACTGTTGGTGTAGTGGTTAGCACTCACAAAAGACCCGGGATCGAGCCCCGGTTGGTTAACTCCTCCCACAGTCCAAAAAACATGTAATATGGGGATAAGGTAGTTCAGACTGCATATAAACATGCATGCTAACATAACAAGTGTATGTGACATTATTTGATTCTTAATCTAAATGAATAACTTTACAATAATAATAAGTTTATTGTATAAATAAGACAACAAAGCACTTTAATGGTGTGTTCCATTCTTAATCAAAACTCCAAGGAAGTTTCATGGAGACACTTCACTGCATCCATGTTTTTTTCTGACCTGTCGACTGGAACTTGAGGCTGATGTCACTCACAGTTCCAATGGAAAGGATATTATGTGGAGTAGCTAAAACACGAGTCAGTCAGATACGACTGTTTCTACATCAGGTCAAGAGGCCAATTATGCACCATACAAAGACTGTGGATCACCTCATTTAACCCCAGCAGCACACTTAAAGCTGTGTCACTGCTCGGCCTTTAAGGAATGACAAACAGAGCTGAGTGTTCTCAGGCTGGAGGTGTGAAAATAAACCAGTCATGTGAATGAACAGTGAGAGAAAGAGCAGCTGCAGCAACTCCCAGCATTTACAGGACGTGTGCAGGGACGTCTGTGACAGTGGTACAGTTAAAGATTCTCTCCAAGAGACAAACGCCAAGGAGACACACACATATTACTACTGGCCTAATCCTAACCCTAACTCTAACCTCAACCTAACCTTTTGTCCCCATGTCCCCACAAGGAAGACAAGTCCCCATAATGTGACTGTGTAAACAGTTTTAGGTCCCCACAACATCCGTAATACACACACACATAAACAGACACACACAAACAGCCAGCACAGCCGTCAGGAGCAACGTGGGGTTAAGCGTCTCGTCCACGGACACATCAGCATGTAGGGTTTGGTTCCTGGAAGGTTGGAGTTTCCATGAGTTTTCTCTGGTTTTCACCCACAGTCCAAAAACATGGACCATAAATGGGTCACTCTGAACTGACCATAGGTGTGAGTGTGCGAGTGAATGGTTGTTTGTCTCCATGTGTCCCTGTGATGGACTCACTACCTGGCTACCGCCTTTCGTCCTGTGTCAGCTGAGATCGGCACCAGCGCCTCCGCTAACCCTCATGTGAAGGATCAAGTGGTAGAAGATGAGATTAGCAGCACATGCTAACACTGCTGATGTCACTGTTATGTCCTGAATATAATGTCCAGCACACCAAGTTCACCAAGTGTCCCCTCAGTCTAATCTGCATATCACCTTAAAAACACTTAAAGCCAGAGCAGCTATAACATTAGCTACAAGTATACACGAGAAAGTAAAGTACAGATACCTGCATGTTGTACATAAGTATTTGCACTGTGACTCTGAAACACACGTCAGTATCAGCAGAGAGTTTGATGTGTCTCATGAAAGAAAACCTCCTGCTTTTCTTCTTTCTTTTTTATTATTCTTATTTTCATGGCGTGGAAGTCTGTCGCGGGCCCTGAGCTCCAGCAGCACCGTCCTCATCACACGATGATTTAGATCTGAAATAGAATCGCTGCCTCGCCTCCGTACGCCTCCGCCAACACTTAAGCCGCAGGAAATAAATACGCTCGAAATCTTTTCTCAGCGTGTTGCATAATAGTCAGAAAAGAACCCAGTGATGTCATTGTGAAGTCGAGCCTTTACCTGTGGGAGGAACATACTCGTAGTAATAAAAGAAGACGGGGGAGTCAGTCATGTACAGTCACACGGCCCCGAATGTGCTTCCAGATCGTGCACAATTAACTAAAGCATGCCAAACACAGGGTGAACTGAATGTGTAACCGAGCATCGGAATATCAGTGTGACAGCCAAAGACCAAGATGAAACAGCAGCCCACATCAGCACACGCTCCCCTCCCAAAAAGGTTCCTGCTGTGCTGCTCTGAGGTGCTGCCTTTTAATGGAAAGCCCTTGATCTTGTTTTTTTGATGTTCAATTTTCCCCACCTCATTACTCTCCCAGTGTCACAAGGGGCTCTTTGTGAATCATTGGCATAAACACTGCGGTGACCTGCCACGACTCGGAGTCTGACATGAAAAGGACCTTCAGGTGTCAAGAGCGGCTCCATGCGCTTGTGCGAGTGAGTGTGAGTTTTAAGCCGGCGTGTGACGGGCGTTTGATCAGCGACGTGTAAGACGAGGGGTGAGGCCAGACTAGAGGAGCGAGGGGGGAATAAGAAGGGGCAAAGCACGACACACACACACACACACACACAGTCATCGTGCAGCTTCAGCTCCTGTCAGTGTCGCTGGGACAGGAAGACCACAACAGGCAGACGTCTGGGTTACTATTACAGTTACTGAGAAATTGTTTGACTGATTAGTTGTTTGTTGGTGTTTTAGAATCTGTAAAACTGCAGAGACGTATAAAAATAGAAAAGAATACACATGGAAGCAGGAACAGTGTGGTTTATGGACTGTAGAAGCTCTTCATAAAGGTAAACAGATCAGTGTCAGAGCCTTGAACTCCACTCATCTATTAAAGCCCACATAGACCGGAAGCTCCAATTAACGCTGCATTTGTGTGTGTGTATCTGCGTCATGACCTCGTTTAGGAAACCCTGAAGTTTCAGAACAAACATTTCAGCCACTGCTGAGAAAATAGTGTTGTATTGTTTTCCTGGGCTCTGCGAAGCGGATCGGCACTTCCGTAATTTGATGTCGTCATCAAAAATCCTCACAACTCCTCTCACCACCTTAGCGCCTCCTGGTGCGGGCACTAGTCCGCGCACATGCGGTTGCGTACATTCAACCGCAGAAGAAGAAGAACTACTCTCGTTGTAGCTGCTGAGATGCAGAGCATCCACCATGCCAGAGGGGGAGCTGTGTATCAGAGAGCTGGCCTATCTATTATGTCACTTCCAGGTACCTGGCCAATCACAGGACAGTGGGAAAGCTCTCGTTGGCTGGCCAATCACAACACAGTCCACGTTCTGGGGGTGTGGTTTTGGTTCGTTTGCAGCAATTAGGAGGTTTTTAATCATGAAAACAAGTTAATATATGTAAGTAGACCTCCATAACTAACATATATGTGACCATGAAAACAAGTTATTATATGTAAGTAGACCTCCATAACTAACATATATGTGACCATGAAAACAAGTCAATATGTAAGTGACCATGAAATGTGACAAGTTAATATATGTAAGTAGACCTCCATAACTAATATATATGTGACCATGAAAACAAGTTAATATATGTAAGTAGACCTCCATAACTAACATATATGTGACCCGTGAAAACAAGTTAATATATGTAAGTAGACCTCCATAACTAACATATATGTGACTGAAAACAAGTTAATATATGTAAGTAGACCTCCATAACTAACATAAATGTGACCATGTTAACAAGTTAATATATGTAAGTAGACCTCCATAACTAACATATATGTTACCATGAAAACAAGTTAATATATGTAAGTAGACCTCCATAACTAACATATATGTGACCATGAAAACAAGTTAATATATGTAAGTAGACCTCCATAACTCTCATATATGTGTGACCGTGAAAACAAGTTAATATATGAAAGAAGACCTCCATAACTAACATATATGTGACCATGAAAACCAGTTAATATATGTAAGTAGACCCCCATAACCAACATATGTGTGACCATGAAGACAAGTTAATATATGTAAGTGGACCTCCATAACTAACATATATATGTGACCATGAAAACAAGTTAATATATGTAAGTAGACCTCCATAACTAACATATATGTGACCATGAAAACAAGTTAATATATGTAAGTAGACCTCCATAACTAACATATATGTGACCATGAAAACCAGTTAATATATGTAAGTAGACCCCCATAACTAACATATGTGTGACCATGAAGACAAGTTAATATATGTAAGTGGACCTCCATAACTAACATATAT